>NW_009603878.1:0-45906 GCF_000690535.1 Cariama cristata
CAGAAGTGTGGATTTTACTCCCATTTTGAATGGGAAGACCAGAGCTGGTTTCACAGGCGGTGCGGGCTCAGAGAGGCCAGGGTCTGGGGGCTGCTGGTGTTTAACCCGCCTTCAAAGTCTTTGTTAACATTTGCTTTTTCCAGCTGCAAGAAACTTTCCTTCCGCAGGATTTATAGTGCCTGTATGCGTTTATTAAAGTGGGGGGGAGGTGTTGGGGAGGGGGGGGGAAGCGTGGAGCTCAACAGATCCAGATAGTCAGAATAATTCACTTTCCGTTCTTTACCCCGAGGAGCCTTTTGCAAAGGCAGAAGTTGGCAGGACCGGGAGAAGGCAATTTTTGAAGCCACAGATGTTGCCTTTCCCTTTGTAAGGGGGCTGATCACAGGGCAAGTTAAGATGCCGTCTCGTCCCTGAAGATCTTTACCCACGCTTTTCTGCCACATCCAGCTCCTTGCTATCCAGTTAATTAGCTCAGCCCCACTCAATGCTTATCTGCCGATCATTTGGCTATAAACGCATTAATTATATCTCATTGCTTACATACCGCTTTGTAATGATATTTTATTGATTTAAATTGTCCCTGAGAGTGTGCAGTGAATTGGGGTAGCTTATTTAAAGGTACAACAACATTTCCACGTACAGTGCTTCATTTTCGCAGGCACTTAAAAAACCTTCAGTTCACAACTGGAGGAAAATACAGGCTTCATATTTTGTTGTCCATATTTAATGCAATGAATACCAAAAATCGACTGGAATCCAGTGCACAGTATATAGATATGTAAAGCATTTGACCTGCAGCATCTCCTGGGCAATCAGCTGAATCTAGAACACCGATTCAACAAATATCATCTAACTTTGTATTTTATGGTTTATTAGAAAGCAAAAGAAACCTTCTGAGTTGCATTACTTTTTACTCCAAGGTAAACTGAGAGTAACTCAGTGAAGTCTGGAGAGAGGACAGGAGACATTTGGAGAGGAGGAGACGGCAGCTAATGCAAAAACATTTCCTAGCAGCAATCAGAGACTGGTTGAGATTTAGGAGATGGCGTGTAGGTTGTCAGCACATGGTTTGATTATGAATTGTGCCCTTTAGCCCAACAAAAATATTAGTGTGCCTATGTAGCAGCAGATCATAGAGTCAGAATCTGATCATTTTATTCCTCCTCTGACGCTAATAGTTCAGGGAAGAGGAGAATAGTAGTATCTGTAGAAGAAAGTTGCTTCCATCACAACAAAGCAAAGCAGTGGCTGTGATGAAAGCACCTCTCGCCTCATCACACTACCACAGACTGACACCTTCCAAGAGGTTTGGAAGGACTCGAGCTGGTTCAAGTCAAGCAAAACCCAATTACACTTAGTTATCTGGAAATGTTATGGAGGTGCCTTGTCACATTTTCAACACAGGAGGAAACTGAGTAAGAATTGCCACAGAATTTGGGGACAGCAGCTTTAACTCATAATTGGTTTTTTTTTTAAGTTCAAGAATAATGCAAACAAGAATACACCCTTACTGCAAAATAAATCGCACTCTAAGCCTCTGTGTCTAAAAGTAGAAGGTAAATAGGAGAACAGCCAAGGCCATGCTCCCTTATTCTGAATGACATGAACTACAGTATTGTGAGGTCATTGCCTGACATCAAATCATTCTGCAAAAGTTTCCAAAATCAGAATTTTTTTTCCACAGTACCTGTTTTAATGTAGGGGACACTGATGATTATTTTCCTTCTAGTTTCAGAGCCCACCATGAAGAGACTCCTGGTGCTTTGTGACTGCCTCTGGGCCTGGAGCCTCCTTCTGAATGCATTGACTGAAAGAAGGTGGGGAGCTATTTTTTAATGCACCAACATATTTTAGGAACCTTTAATTTAATATAGGAGCATAAGACAAATACTGCATGGGCTGCATTACTACTAAGTGTATTGGGGGAAGTTAATCCCTGTTCAAATCCCAGCTAAATCTAACTAAGGGAAGACTGAAAGAAAACTACAATTTGTTTGCATAACATCTTTTTTTCAATATTGTGAAGAAAAAAAAAGCAAAAGCTTTCTGAAACAAATTGAAACTAAACTACCTCTTAAACACCTGTGCAATCCTTTCTACTCTTATACAACGACTGCTCAGAAATACAAGTTTCTTTAGAGGACAAAAAGAGTGTAATTAAGGTTTTTTTAATAACATTTAAGTGCTATTTAATAACTTTATTGTCCCTGCAAGCAGAGGCAAAACTTTCACTTCTTCGTTGGTCAGGATTGTGTCCCAACTAAGTAGCTGTTTTTGCAAATCTGAAGTAGACCTTCCTGATGAAGGGAGACTGCTTGGATGAAGAAGAATTTGTAAGCTCAAACCCCATAACAGTTTATGTTTAAAAGACCATGCTGTGCTGAATGTTTATGGAATATATGTTGAAATAATCTAAAAATAGCATTAGTATTAACTTGTAGTCACATACTCATCCAACAACTAGTAGGTTAACTAAAGGCTATAAAGCAGTTTGGAGTATACTTGAAGTACTGTCTGCAATCCAAAATTCAGTAAAGGTGTTTAAGAAGACTCATAGATATGTTTCTGTATTTTAAAAAAAATAATGTCCTGTCAATAACGTTACCTAATGACCAAAAAGCAGTAGAAATTTCGTATTGTCAATAGTGATCCTTAAAAGATGTATTTGTGCCTTGATCTTCACAGTGTTTCCTTATGTATTTGCATCTGTAGAGAAAACTTCTCTTCTGGCTGCCTTGAAGATTTTAAATAGGGTGGAGTGGGCAAAGGGCAAAGGTTCATCTGCACAAGCAAAAAATCTAAAAAAAGTGGGGGGGGGGGGGGCGGTGATTCACGTAACAATTGCTGTATTGAATAAACATGACACTTGAGAACCAATACCTTTATTTTGATAATATATTTAAAAAGGTGAAATTTGAAGTATTCATGAAGTGTCTCATCTGGCCTAGCTAGAGAATTTTGTGAAAACATATTTATTATATAGCTGTTACATATATATGTGTACATATATTTATTATATCTATAATGTATGCATGTGCATTCTTAAAGTGAGAGTTAAAATGCATTGGACTAGTATTTAAAAATTATGTGGTGTGTCACTATTATAATGACCTGTAGATGGAGTTAGTGCACAGTTTTTTATTATACTGTGGTTTAATATGAAAACACAGTCACATACAGTCACTTTTTCCTCAAAATGTACACACCTTACATGCAATATATCTGTTTCTAAAGCCATTTTGTCATAGTAACTTCCCTTGCCTTTTCTTCTGGAGTACAGTTGATCCTTTATGATAAAAAACAATTGATGAATTAGATAAAGTGTCTGTGACACAGAAAGACACAGTCTTTCCATATCATTCTCCTTGTCATAAAAAAACCAGCATTATGACTATTTTAATACATGTGTTTTGAATGAAAAATCACAATCCCTCTGGAGTTGCAGTATACTTCACATGTACACAAATGTTCAGATTCTTCCTGTTGTGACCATATGTCAGTTAAAACCAGCCCTAATGGTGCTTTTTACCTCTGATAAAATGGTGGGAAGAACAGGTAAGGGTACTGACACATGCGACACCCAGAATGGAAGCGGTGTATTGTATTGCATCCTTTCCGACTGCACTGCAACTAGTCCATCTTTCTCACGCCTCTTCTGCAAACATACTCGTTTATTTACCACTAACATTTCTGAAGTGTTCTTATATCCTTTTGCCACCTTAATCCTGATGACCTTCTGCTATCCTTGAGATATGTATGTACAGCAAGCAGCTTGTTAACTGACAACGACTGTTAATATAAAATCTAATCCAGTGAAAAGTCCTGTGTCACAGTTCTACGTTAGGCGTATGAGGAATGATCCTTTGAAAGATAATACTTACTGGAGACAGCAGGAGAACTTGGTATTTGATAACATACAGGAAGCATAAAGGAAAAAAAATATTAACATCTGTGACTGAAAATTCAGCTGTAGGTATGAAAAATAAATATAAATCAACCTAATTTTTTATTAAGTGAAATTATATGATACGGCTAGACAAAATTCATAGTGTTTTTTAAAACTGTTAGAGATTTTGTCTTCTTAATTAGATCCAGTGGTTTATATGCATTAAAAAACCCTGAAAATTGCTCTCTACAAAATCACATCCTATTGAAATAAAACAAAAGTTAGTAAAACTTCTATGAGTGTCAGTGCTGAAACTCATTTAAATTCGTAGCGTTACATATCCAAACCTGTACAGCAAAATAACTTGGAAGCATTTCCAGAGTACCTATATTCAGGGTATCTTTCCTCCCTCTTTATATATTTGATACAAGTGGAATATACATGTAGGATACACAAAGGATGTTTGACTGATGCAGCTTAGAGAAAATAGTTTTGTAGGTATTTTAATAGACACAGATCATTTCATGTAACAGTATATTTCTCATAAGATGGTCTTTGCTGGGTAGAGCAGAAACAGCTGGCACAGAGCACCGAGGCACGCACATCGCCGTAGCCGTATGGATAACAAGCTGCCCAACAGAAGAGTCACTTTCATAACTAGACCTGATCCTAACAAAAGGTTTTGGCACTGTTTGTTTATCCAGTTCAGTAGCAACGTGTGTGACAAAATGATGTTTTGGAAAGCAGTGTTTTTGCTTTTAGTCATGATGACTACACGTTTATAATGGAAGTCTTCCCAGCAATGAATGAAAAAAACAATATGGGGTTTGGCTTTAAGACAACTGTAATCTATGATTAAGAGAATCATCTATGACAAGGGTATTTGGTAAAGGTTTCAGATTTAAGAAAAAGGTTAATTCTGATGTCATCTACAGCAGACAGAAACGACTAAGCCCAAGGATTTTTTTATGATTTGTATTGATGGAGGTAAGATTATGGTAGCTGAGTTCAAAGAGCTTAATTTTATCCTTGTTCAAGCAAAATTTCAGGACCTTTGGCTGAGTTATAGATATACATTAGGGATCTGTAAGTGAAGCTTTATAGACATGAGAGATTTCCGTATCAACAGATGGTTTTGTTACACATGTGTAAGGAAAAGTTGGAGGTATTCCTCCAAATCTGATTGCTAAAGGAAAATGGCAAATAAAGCAAAATTATATATTGATCTATGAAAATGCGCACTCACTTGATTTACTTTTATATTCCTACATAAGACATCTCTGTATTTTTTGTTTTATCTTTGTTTTAGCATTTATTTTCAGTGCTTAAGTGTCAGTATTCTAAATTATTTTATCTTTCTTTGTATGCAAACCTTTTATTACTATTATGAATTAAACACATTATTAATAAATGAGCCTTCTCCTGAGGAACACACATATTAGAACATTATAACCATTAATGAATAATGAGATAAACATTAAGGAACTGATGCTCTATTTGCTCACTGTTTATAGAGAGACACTGATTTTCTATGATTTTACAAAAAATGTACAATTTAAGAAGAAAATGTTTAAGTGAAAGAACCCTATAAAGCACTACAATCTTGTTTTATGGAGGAGATTTTGTGCCCATAAACTAGTATAAGCAAGATTAAACAGATTTTGTAATTATTGTTTTGTAAGGTAATTAGTGCATTACTGTTTTTCAGTGTTAACTGTTCTGTATTTCAGTTATGGACAAACCTCATCACAAGATGAACTTAAAGACAACACCACAGTATTTACCAGAATATTGGATCGTCTGCTGGATGGTTATGATAACCGCTTGAGACCAGGACTCGGAGGTGTGTTGTATTAAAATTTTCAAGGTTACACGTTAGATAAAAATCGGTTAAAGCAATGTTATTTTTCCATTATATACTTATTTTAATTCTGTTTATATATACACATAAAATAATGCCGATATGTACTATCCATTTTTTCAAAAATGCCATGCCTTCTCTGTCTTTCATATACTCTGTTGTCTCACACTTATACCCCAAAGAAGAAGAAAATGGTTCACAATTCAAGAAGACCTCTGAATACGTATTAAAATTTTGAATGTATGTAGAATAAAAGATAATAAAATATGACCTGTGACCTGAAAAATGACAAATTTATGAATCAGGCCTAAACAGCACATCTACCTATGACTATTTTCATAAGAGGATTTGGTTTTCAAAGTGAGAGCATCAATCAACCTTAGTCATAAAAGTCTCAGAGAAGTTTGTAAGTTTTTTTCCTACTTAGGTATGTCAGAATTTGTTTCTGTAACATTTTGTCTTCACAGCTTGGTAAAAATGTCTTCCTTCTTCTGCTCTTGGTGCTGAATCCATAGAAAGGTATAAAAACACATAGCAATTACATCTTTATAAAAACATTGTTACAAAGCCTAGTCTTTATCAGCATCCCTACTCTTCACTCTTTGATTTCTGCTACTGTGACACAATCCCAAAACTGGGTCTTAAAAGCTCGTTGTTCACAAATGTGGAAGTTCTAAACATACAAGCACAAATCTGTTCTTTCCAGTGCATAGAAAGGCTGGTTTTACTTCTTTTGAGATGTCTTTTTTTTTTTTTCCTTCTTCTTCTTTTGGACTCTTCAGGTAAAATAAAACAAAGCAACCCACTCCACAAAGTACAGTTCAACCTATTTTCATATAATAACTCTCACAGGAACTGATTATAAGAAGAACAAGGTATTATGTTAAGAATTCTTATACCATTTCCTGCACATGAAGTGGAAAGTAATTAAGAGTAAGCTTACTCTGTGGTTTGAGGCTACCATCTTGTAACAGTTCTTGAATTGCGAACCAACTTCTTCAATGGTTTGAATTCACTGACTTTAAGGAATGGCTACGGATAAAATTATGTTCATAAAGTATTAATTAACATGTTTAAAAATGGGTTGGTCTATAAATTTTTGTGTGTAGTTTCAGATAGTACACCACAAAATAATAATCACTTTTTTACTTTTATCTACCAGTACTTTTACCTGCTTACTTGTAAACTCTTGGACTAGCGTAGAAATAAATGCTCCTTAATCTTGCAACTGTACAGTCAGCTACTATATCACAGTAAATAAACATTGCAGAGAAGGCAATAAATAAATGAAACTCTGTAAACTGTGTAGAGTCTGGTACATGTCTACGAGTAAAATCTGAGCATATGGTGATTTCTTATATGAGTTTTGTAGCGATTATGATTTGTTTACCAGTTATTAGAGGAGCAAACAAAGGGAGATGCAGGTAAACGATTTTCTCTCATTCTCAGGATTGCAATTTAGAGAACTAAGCACATCAGTATAGAGTGTTATGTATGTGTGTTTGTGTATGTGTTTCTGAAGCCAGACTACAAAGGTGTACTGGGAGAACAGGTCTGCATACCTCATGAAAGGATCATCCAGTCCAGCAGAAATTTACTCCTGACAGAAAGATTGTTTAATGTAACTGCTTCTATAGGAGGAAATAAGTCTCTTCACAAACTTTAATAGCCATTTGCATCGCTATCAGTTAAAAGCAAAAATGAGTGGAGCATGGGAAATATCGGGTGGAGGGAAGGCAGGATTGTAGTAGTTTCTCTAATCAAGAGTTAGAGAAGTTTAAATAATTTTTGCATCTGTCTTTTTTGAATTGTGTTGCATGTTCCTGCCTGTAGCCAAGAACCTCGAATATCACAATTTCCCTGTTATTCAGTACACTATAGTTTCATGGTGTCAAAATTTAATTTAATCTATCTATTTGTCAGCTTTGAATACCAGAACTAAGAGTACCGGGACTTCTAAAAAAAATCCCACATCTGATGAAATTGTGGGCAGTAAATTAATGTTTAACATCAAGTATAGTATGAAGTAGCTTCACTCTTTCGACTGTTGAATAATGCTTTATTCAAAAGACATAAATTATAGATTTCAAAAACTAAGGAAAAACATCTAGGCCAGTGTTTTCAGTTCTGGTATTAATTTATAATAAAGGGTTTGCTCAGGAATTTTGAAATTCACCTCTACAAAACCTTCTTGCTGAGGTATCTAAATATGAGCTAAGAACCTCAAGATGACTCAATTTTGACACATTTGATTTAGAAACTTGGTATAATGGGGAAATGTGCTCCGAAATGTTCCATACTTAAAAAAATCCAGTGAGAGATCTAAATCAATACATCAAATATAGCACGTTTTTTGGAGTTGGAAGTTGAACAGCCTTCAATTATAGCGTGATCTGTTGCTGGAAATTTTTAAATGTACATGGAAGAACCATGGTTTCATTTTTCTTCCTAGCATCAGTGATGGCTTCTTATTAAATATTTCAATCAGAACATGATTTTTATCTACTCTAAAGAGAAAGTTAAGCAAGCTACCAATATAACAGCATTTTTAGATATATAGAATTAGGTCTAAAACTCATTCATTCCATATTAGCTGTGATGTAGCTATCAGAGAATTTAAGAGACCAGAGACCCTCATACATATATTGATAAATTTTACGCTGTTAGGCACAATGTAAACCTGTGTACCACTGATTACAATATAACACTCTTCCAATTACCCAAAATTGCCTATCCTGTTCTTTCTATGCGTTCTGAGAAACAGTAGATGAAGTAAAACATTGTGTGGTACAGTTACTTTCTTCTACAGAAAGGGGCATATTGCAGAAAACTCTCTGCTTATCCCTGTATGACCTCTCCGTCTGTAGTGCAGTTTTTCAAATATATACACACCTACAGAAAACAAAATTCTGTGCATGAACAGAAACAGAAAAGAGAATAAATTTCTCTTTCTCACCTATGGAAGAAAAGGTAGATGATAGAGTTTCTTCAGTCAGTTTACGTGTTTCTCCTTCCTTGTGTTTATGCGTAGGCATGAAAAATTCAGTGACAAAAGGTATATTTACTGAAAAATTGTAATGAATTATGGAAGGGGTTTGATCTTGATCTTGCTCTACTCACTTATAGGAGTAATTTCCTCCTTTTTGAAATAAACGCCATGATATTTCTCTATCCCAAGTTTGCAAACTTCCTATGAGTGTGGTGAACAGTTTCATTGTTTGGGAGAAACATCCTGGGGAGGCAGATGAGGCACCATGAAGCCAGGAACAAGCTCCTGGAGAGATCTCATTACAAAGATACATTGTTGGAGCTATACTATATATTAACTGGAAAGCCAAGTTAAAAGGTGGAGCATTAAGATAATGAAAAATTTAGAGGTGCTGAATTTTGAATCACTCTTTCAGCATGCATGGAATCAGTGCTAGATTAATATTAAGTCCTCTCTTTCTTTTTTTAGATCTTCTTTTGAGGTATCACTTCAAAAGGAAAACTAAAAACCACATATGCTTTATAAAGAGTATAGGAATGAAAATTATTATTTGTCAGATAACCCAGTAAGGCCATATATGAAATTAAGTGAGCAGCTCTAAGCATTTTGCCATTAAACAAAGAAGGAATTGTTTCTCATTAATAAGACTAAAAAAATGGAGTAGGAGACCCACGGGGAAAAATTTTAGTGATTGAATATGCTTGTTATTTAAAAAATGGCATTGTGGCTAAAATTAATCTGATTTTTCTTTAAAAGTATCACACAGCACTATGTTGTGTATTGGTACATTTGCACCTCTTATCAATAATTATTGATATGTTATTTAGATGTTTGCCTCCTTCTTATGATGATACAGTCACTTAAGTCAGACATTGCTAGGAAATAGCGTCTCTTGTACCTATCCATAAACACTGATGAATATCTACATTTACAGTTATTTATGCCTGGAAAATAGAACTTTCAAAATGAATGTAAAAACATTCTGAATCACACTAGAGGACACCTATTAAGTCTACGAGAGGATAATAATTTACAAAAAGCACAGAGGAGGAATTGCAGAGTAACATATTGAAACTGAAAAAGAGGAAATCCTGTTAGACATTAAGGGGAAAAATAAACAGTGAAGTCATTTAGGTAATAGCATAATTTTCTGTGGGAACTATCTGGATCCTAGAACTAGAGGTGATCAAAAATAGGCTAAATAATAAAGATGCTGTTCTCTTTTCAAATACACAACCCTGAACAAAATAAAGGATCAGATAGTGCTGGGAAGGAGTCAAATAACGAGGAACATTCACCTCAGTGTTTGCGACCTCTCCCAGTAAACCATTATATCTAGAATGGGAGTTTAAAAGAATTGGAAAAACAATGAAAAATAGTGGAAAAAATAAGTTCCTCAGATAAATGGATATGCCATTGCCTTTCATTCTGGGTTGTCTTCATGTGGGGAATAGAGATGAGCCCTGGGATGACACAACAGCAGACTTGGAGTGCCACAGTGGAGAGAGGGTGGGCTTGCACAGGGCAGGTTGGTCGTACTTGGTCCTGAGATTCATTAACATGAAATCAGGTACAGCTACAGATTTTTTGAAGACTATCACCTTTGCAGTGTACACATCCCCTCTCTAAAACTAAAGGCTATCACGTGGTCTGTGATCTTTTAACTTAGAATAATTGTAAATGTGGTTTATCCCTTTGAGAGGGATTTTACAGTAGAAAGGTGGTTTAATACAGAACTAAGAAGAGTGGGTTTGATTAGGCAGACCAGAATCTTCCTAAATGACATTTGCTTTTATAGTTGGGTCGAATACTCATTAGATCATCCCAAGTAGATTATCAACATTACTTCAGTATTGAACAGAATTATACTTGTATTATGCTACCAGTGAAAGCTATTTGTTGATCTCTCTTGTGTGATGTTTATCAAAATTGAGTGTGACTATCCTTAAGTGAAACGTTGGTCCATCTCAGGCAATTCATTACTTCTGCAGAGTGCTTATATTGATGGAAAATAAACCCGACAGTATTATGTTAATTAGGTTTAACAATTCAGTTTTATGAGACCATTATCTATAAATATATGATAAACTTACCTCTTGGTGATTGAGGTCTCAATGGAAATTGTTGGACTTGAACTCATATCTGAACTAACTTAAAGTTTAGGGAAAATACAGTTTTGGTCTGTCTGTGTAATAAAAATTTAGTTAAGCCTAACTGTTTCTACTCTAAATGAAAAGAGAGTCCTATACTGGACCCCTACACATAATCCTGTAAGTAAAGAAGGATGAGATGCTATACTTAACTCTTTAAAAACTGAAAGGGCTGATTTTGGTCTTTTTTCCACTCTGTAGGGACCACGTTGATGTAAAGGCAACTGTAAAAAGCCATAGAAGATCCTAGGAAAATTGATTTAATACAACAGTAGGGAGGTAGGGAGGATACGAGTGGCTTTGAGTTGTTAATTGGTGTTCAGAGAGCTGCCATGACACTGCACAGCTCTCAGTAAACCCTACATAGCAGCACAGACTACGGCTAGGTAATCACAAGACAGCTCGCTGTTCTGCCTTTTGGCCTCTACTTTTAAAAAAGCAGCAGCACAGAATTCTTATGAGTGTATTTGTCGTGCTTCTTCAATCAAAATACTTCACAGGATGCAGCCAGGGTGATTAGTCTATTAGTAATAATAGTGTAGGCTATACAGGCATCTAAATTCCTTTCATTCAAAACCATAGGAAAAGTCATCTCCGTTTTAATAATTATAGCACACACTTATACAAGAAGTGCAGGAGGAACAAGTGCATACCAAAAAAGATGGAATTAATTTAAATGACCAAAATATGCTATTTAAATAAGCCTTGTGCTCAAATACCAGCAGGTCAGAAAGAGAAATAGTTAATGTATAGTTCCCTATGATAAATAGGCTTATTTCCTGCTGTTTAAATAAATTCGTATTTCTTATTTTGTTCTCAGTTTGTAATCCAATCACAATTCCAGTAATAATGAGCTCCCTGGGAGCTTAAATCAAAATATTTATTGTTATTAATTTTGAGAGTTTATGTTAGTCTAGCATCATTAGCAAAACGCAGTAGTTGTAAACAGTAATTGACACTGGTGCTTCCACAGCTATATACGGATCAATTGCCTGAGGCTGTGTTCCAGAGTGTCTAGGTGTGGTACTCAGTTGCCATTTTGCTGATCAGTAACTACTTGAACCCTATGGTTGCCTTACAGTAAAACTAGTAAGTCATTAATAATTTCTTTGGTTTTCTTTTACTGGAATTGTTGCACGTTCTACAGATACCCCTATACTACTTAGTCCTGGTTCATGAGATAGATGTTACAGTCAATGTTAACCATGTCTCTACAACTGATGGATTATTCTCAGCAGTCCAGTCAGCTCCTGACTTGAGTTTGTTCTGTTCCATGATTTAGCATTTTCTCTAGTTCTTAGGGATATTGTGAAGGTTTTGAATATAGCTCAAGATTTGAGGTTCCTGAAAAATGCATTCTGAGCATTAGAAGCACAGTTTAAGCCTTCCCATGGTAATGAAGCTGCAAACTGAACGTGGTTAACCTTGATTCTAAATATATATCCTAACTGTATGAGTAAACACATGTCCTGTGCAGGAGTGACTCACAACTTCTGAAGCTCTTAACAAAGCACAGTTGAATCATCTAATTAGTAAAACAGTAAACAAAAATTTCAAAACTTCCATATGGCTTTGGAGGGGCTAATCTTTTTCTGTGTGTTCATACACACTTTTTCATTGTTCTTCAAAATGAGGTACATGTCAAAGAAAAAAGAAATCATTTGGAGGTGTGTACAGTGGTTTTATCTGGATTTGAAGAGACCTGGGATTAGATGCTCTGCAAAAGTGTAATCAGTTTGAAGATAACACAATCTCTCGTGAGTTCACAATCTGAAATTTCTATTATTACTTATGATTTACATGCCACTTAAATTATCTTCTATGTTATATCGAAATGAAAGGCATCACTCATTTTTCCACTCTCTTGGAAGTCTTCCATCTTATTGCCAAAGCCTTTAGTTTCCATTTTGTGTTCTCAAAGTGATTTCCTAAAGCCTCAACCTCTCTTTGACCATATGTCTCCCAAAACTAGAATTCAGGATACCACTGCAAGATATACCGCTGGTTCAGCGAGCATATTCTGTGTTTGTGCAAGGTAAATCAGTTAGCTATATTATATTACATAGAGGCTCACTCAGAGCTGGGACTGAGTTTACACCATTAAGGGATGAATGCATTGTGCCTGAAGAGCTGCTAGCATCTTCTGTCTCCTAATGACACCAGTGGAAGTGCCTCAATGGAAAGGAGATAAGGAGATGGAGAGATGGAGAGTCAGGATGAAAGACCTTTAAGAGAGTCATTTGAGTTTCACTTTTCGATATGTAAAAGGAGAACAGGTTTCATGATGATATTAGTTTCTCAGTCTTAAGAAAAGGTGATTCAGTAGCTGGAACTCAAAGAATCCATTCAGTAATGTTTTACTGGACATTGTGAAATCTCCCATCTTCTCTTTCTGCCAGCTGTTTCATACAAGACCACAACCTCTTGAACTTTTGTGCAAGTGATGAGCTGAAGGAGAATACTTTTCTTCCAAGCCAAGTAATTTCTGCACAACCATATGCTTCTTCCAGTAATAGATGGTTAAATTCTCACTGTGAACTTCTTTAAATCCAGAGCCAATTAGATGTAAAGAGAATACTTAAATTTAAGTCAGTTGAAAAGCTTGTAAACAATTATAAGGACACACATTAATTTCACTGGACAGCCAAGGAGGAAATTTCACCTATTCAGTGCTTTTGCCAATAGTCACTGTCAGAGATATAAAGAACAAAAGAACAGTATCGGGCAAGTCAGCCACATCATAGTATTTTACTTTCTGTGATTATGAATAATACATTGGAAATTTCATCCTTTAACTTTCTTAATGAGTCCTGGAGATTACTTTTGCGACTACTTAATTTATGCATTAACTTGCTAACAGAATAGAAGTGTCATTCAGTGCATTACTAGAACAGTAGAATCAGATCTAATATTACATCTTGATATTGCTGTCTCACAAAAGGAGATATTTTGTTGTATATATATATTAAACATTTATATTAAACTGCTGACATTTATATATATTTAGAAGTTGTAGACTTTTTTGAACTGTAGAACAGTGACTCTCATTAGAACTTTTGCATTAGATACAGAAACGTATATTCAGAGAAACATAGAATGGTTTGGGTTGGAAGGGACTTTAAAGATCATCTAGATCCAACCCCACTGCCATGGGCAGGGACACGTTCCACCAGACCAGGTTGCTCAAAGCCCCATCCAATCTGGCCTTGAACGCTTCCAGGGAGGGGGCATCCACAACTTCTTTGAGCAACCTGTGCCACTGCCTCACCACGCTCATGGTGAGGAATTTCTTCCTAATACCTAATCTAAATCTACCCTCTTCCAGTTTAAAGCCATATTGTTACTGGCTGCTTAACCTTGATTCCTTATTTCACTTCTGTCAGAACTTTTTTGTCAAATGGAACAAATCATATTTAAACAGTCCAAAGTATTTTGAAATTAGAGGGCTGTATTAAATTAGTTTTTTAATATAATTATTTTACATATTTAAATAACATTATACAGATAGCTACATATAGACATTTCTTAGTCTTATGAAAACTTTTGCCTGCTGCATGACTTTTGCTTACTATACATGTACTTTTCTTCATCCTCTTTTCTTTAGGATTACTTTTAATATCCCAAATTTCTCAATTTATTTCTTTTTTGAAAGTTATTTGAGAAATGCATCACTCCTTCCACATTTGAAATTTCTACCAAAAACCCCACGCTGGCTTGTATAGCACTATAGTAAATGTATTCAGACTTATATCACTGTAAATTCTGAAAGCTGATGGGGTTAGCTCCACTCAACACTGTTTGGATTTATGCCTCCAGGTGGTGTTACTCCCTGAAGCTATATTTAAATCAACAGAGTTATTCTGATATATGCCATCCTGGGTGAATATTTTGTGATGTGTGGCCTAGAAAATACCAGTATGTTCTGGTATATGTCACCAGAAGTGACTGATAGTCTATGTGTGTGTAGAGGGCGAGGAGAGGAAGGGGGGAGGTTAAGCTTGTGCGTTTCTCAAAGTAACTTTTAACAGTAGATCTGCAGAAGCCAGATGTTTGGCTGTTTCTGGAGGTCAGCACCATTTTAGGTGCCTCAGACTTAGCATTTGTGACCACTAAAATCATTAGATTCTTCGGAAATGGCCAAGGGCATTGTGCCATGGAGGACATTTACGTCCTTGAAATCACAGAGAAGTCCAGCCTTATGGTATAGCATATACATAAAATCTGTTAGGTACATGTTATAGTTTTCTGAATTCTTATTTATAATAATCTATCATTAAGGCCTATAAAACAAATCTGATAGTTTAAGGGAAATCTAATGTTAGTGCCCATATCAATTTAAAAAGAAATCTAAACCATCTACAAATTATATCATTTATACACAAGTCAAAATTTGTAGTAGAGAAGTTTAGCTGATCTTTATTTGGAAAAGTTTTAACTCCTTTTTGTTTATTGCAGTAAAAGGTAACGCAACCATTTCTAACTCATGCCAATAAAATCTCTTTGTGTTTTTATACACCATAATGTATTCTCTCTCTCTTTCTTCCATGTTCCTGTGTCTCAATATAAAATACGTAATTCATAAGCCTAGGGTTAGAGACCTTCATTCAGCTTGCCTAGAAACACTGAGTACCCAATGAGACTTCTGAGTACTGTGTAAAATATTCACCACTGTTGTCATACAAGAAGATTTATTAGTCAAAGAGTGAAAAGATTTACACAACAGCAGAACTATGGCTGCTGTACGGTGGCATCACAAGCCATGTCTCAAAAAGTTTTGTGGAAACACTGTAATAAAAAAATTGTTGTTGACAATATTGACTGTGAAATTACATCTAGGAGCAACAAATTATCAGGACTGTATTGTAGACCAATTTTAGAATAGTTAATCAAAGCCAATAATTTTTCTATTTATTGTGAGAATTGGTAGTGGTTAGATCTAATGAAGACCTCTGATAGACACTCACTGTCCTAATTTCCTGCTTCATCAGAGCGTGTAACTGAAGTGAAGACTGACATCTTCGTCACCAGTTTTGGGCCTGTTTCAGACCATGATATGGTAAGTGATGGCCTATAGTTCTACAGCATTCATTTTCTCTTGTCTTTTTAATTTGGAGGATGAAAGATCTATGCAATAACTTCAGTCCTTTTAAAGCTGGGCTTTCTTAAAATCCTTGACTCCAAAATGCTGTCAGCTTTTATGTGCAACCATTCCTGCTAGCTGTGACTGTATTTAAGTGCCCTAAAATTAGCAGCCTCAATGACTTTAATAATGTGTTTTAACAGACCTTATATTTGCTACATAATATATTATGAAATGCATTAGGGTTTGGATCTGTATTCTTCTGAGAATGATGGCTCAGGTCCTTGCTGGCACATCACTGATCCAATTTGCAGAGAAAGATCATCTTAAAACGCAATTAACACTTATGCCTACAGTGTGACATCTGTACAGTCTAACCTGTATTTTTATATTAAAAGCTACTGATCAATGGGAAGTGACTTTCCTAGATCTTGGCTGCTGAAAGAGAAGATTAATGAGAGAATTAGTGTCACTTCTTTATGGAATGAATATTAAAATCAAACTGCTAGATAACTGCAGGGGATGGAGAAGTTCAGAAAACTGAATGAAGATGTTGTGAGCCCTGGACTTAAGAGATATTAAAAATTGTGTAAAAATACAGATAAGGACTTTAAATTTTGCATGTAAATGAGGTCTTCACAAGTAGGTTGCTATTGACAGGGAAAGCCTGGTCTGCAGCTACTAGTATCTGCTGGATCCTATGTTAGGATGAATGCTGGAAACATCCTCATTAATTTAAATGAAGAAAACAGTAGCTGGCTACATTTACCTAAATACATTCACCAAAAGAAAGATTTATAAAAAAGTAAGAGAAAAAATTATCATAGGAAAGGAAACAAGTTCCATTTCTCACCACAAAATTGTCAGTTGTTTAATTTGAACTAAAACTGTAGACAGGCCTTAAATACCAGGCTATTACAAGTTTCTGACTACTTAAAACAATGTTAAGGGATGGAATAACAGAGAAAGTAACTTTTACAAGATAGTTTATTTTCCTAAATGAACTTTATACAAAGACACCATTTTACTAGTTGCTTAGCAAATAGCATTTATAAAACTACAGTCAAATCTATAATTGCAACTGATGCCATGGATATTTAAATGAGAAAGAACAGCTTGGGGAGCATAGACTTTTTGACCAGTCATTCTGCTGAGAAGACCTACAATAGAAGGATAATCTAGGGAAATAGCTAGACTGGTGACTTGTCTCCTCAGCACGTCTATACAATACTATCTAAGTACTATGTATACCATGAAGAATTAAAAAAAAATTTCATTCAGTGACTTCTACTTTTTTGGTCTGTGATAATTTTGTGAAATTACAATGTCTACTTATTACTGTAAATTATTCAATAAAAGAGGAGAAATTCCTTGGATTAAAGATTGGTAGAAACCACTGACATCTGCTATTTGTGTTCCGGTAACTCGTTCAGCAAAACACTTCATCTTGCTTTCCCATTTGTGTCTTGAAAGAGGTAACCAGTCACCACTGGACAAACTGAAAACTTTGATTACAGTCATGTGACTAAAATGTGGGTTTTTTTTAAATTATTAGTATTATCTAATAGTCTTCAAATTACAACTGCAGCAGCTGCAGTTTGTAAATGATCTCAGGTTCCTCCATTTTTGTAGGGACCTGTCTTCTTGGGACAGGTCTCTTGTTAATTTCCTGAAAATTAACACAATTTAAAGTATTGGGGTGGACATAGATGCTTGTGAGGGATGAACAAAGAAAGAGTGATAGATATATATAGGTGAATTTATGCTTTGTATTAATATATATTGGAGTTGTTTTCTATAAGTCTGGCTAAGCCATTGTTTGCCTTGTTGAGTCAGATTTACTGGAAAACTCCAGTAATGAATCTAATAAACAAATGGACATGGATGCTTTCCTACATGTAGATATAAATTTAGAGTAACTGATAGGCCTGCTGAATTACTTGGGACTACATAATGTTTGTACTTCAGCATCTACTTATACTTCATAGTTTCAGGTGATTTAATTATTAAGTAGAAAGTAAAGCTAATTTGACATTCCTAGGAAAAACTGATATTTGTATGGGATTTTGGTTTTAAGGAAGAATAA
The DNA here is from genome assembly GCF_000690535.1 of Cariama cristata. Taxonomy (NCBI): domain Eukaryota; kingdom Metazoa; phylum Chordata; class Aves; order Cariamiformes; family Cariamidae; genus Cariama; species Cariama cristata. The sequence goes on from NW_009603878.1 coordinate 18,053, forward strand.
AATACTGAAGCCCAAAATAATCTACTTTCAGAATTAGGAATAGGTATCTTTGAAAAAAAAATTATTGGTTTCAGCTATAATTCAGTATAGCTGAATTACTATAGCATAAGAGATCTCTACCTGCGAAAAAAACCCACCTCAAAAATAATTAAAACCCCATACCACATTGGCTCCCAATTTTCACTTAGTTAAACAGGAGAAAGAATTCATCGGTCTCTTAATAAAGTGTGCGACCAAGAAACACACAGGCAGGTGTTCCTATGTTTTGAAAACTAAGGTATTACAGAAAAGTATTTAGTGTAAAACTCCTACTCACCTCCCCGAAAGAGTCATGCGTGTGCAGCCCACTAAAGCTAACTCTTTTGCTTAAGGAAGTAAGCGTGAAATCAGAGACACAGAGAGAAAGATAAAATTAAAAGCTTACCAGAATATAAAGTTTATCTTAATTTCAATGTACATTTAGTGCAAAGTCCTCTGTGCATACTAGAGGTTGGCTATCATTTGAGGGCTACCCCAAATTTGCTCCAGTGAGCAGATTTACAGTAAGCGTAGAGAGGGTTGTGGGATTCGGTCACAGGGAGGCCTCACAAGCAGCTGTATTGGCACACTGAGGGAACGATGCGCTGCTGTCGGAGCCCAGGACTGATGGCTGGGAACTGGCAATGAGCTACTCCAGCTGACGCCGTATGTTATGAAACTACAGCCACAGTGAGACATCAGCGTACCTAGACCATCTGTTTGCAGGAATCCAATGAGGCAGCTATATAGATAGTAGCTTGATATATCAGAGAGTACATGGTGTTCCTACCCACTCTCAATACACTCTTTTAAGAGCAGCATAGACATAACCTGTTATTCTATAAAGAGAATGTCTTGGCTTGTTCTTAAACTTGTGAATAAAGTTAAACAGGAAAAAAGGACTTTTTTTAAATAAAAACATCTTTTTTTGGAAGAACTTTGCAGGTTCTCAGGTATGCTCTCCTAGATGGTGGATTGAACTAATCAACAGATAACTGGCTATTCTCACATGACTAATTTTTGTGAAATTTTCGATGTATATTATCTGGAATAAGAAGCATTTTAAAATTAACTTTTTTCATAAAGACACATTCATTTTTTTTTCCTAGTAAAACTTCATTCCCACTGCTTCTGTGCTGTAAGATCTTCAGGAACAAATTTCTATCTCACTACCTTCCTGTACAGCACCTTGTCTGATGTAGACCACAGCGTGGTCTACTCTGTGAATAAACAGTCTCTGGGGAGAGATACCAGATGAGTAAATTAGAGAACATTTAAGTCAAAGTGTTACAACTATTCAATACCTAACTTATTGCTTAAGTGCAGATAGGAATCTTCTGTCTTTACCTGCACATTCAGGAATGAAGAGTCGCCACACTACTTTATTCCAAATTTCATCTTGCTGATACGTTTGCACATAGACAACTGCTATAGTACATGGTTTGGAGAAAATCTTTCTGTTCCCTTGTTCTGTATGGCACCCTCCTGTAGAAGAAAGCCTTAATCAGAGTATCTGATGACTTGATCTTAAAGATCAGCTGTCTGTCAGGATTTATTTGAGGAGAATTATTGTACATATTAAAGTGGGTAGTGAAAGCTAAAGAGTTCAGAAATCTCAGCCAAAATGAATTCATTCTATATGGTGCATCAGCCTGGGATAGAGGAAGATTCGGTCTGTGCCAGGCATGACCTGCCAGCTACTTTTTAATTGAGTTTTTTCTTATGCTGTCAAGTCTCTTATCAAATTGCTCAGACTCCACGTTCTTCTCCAGCATAAGAACCTTGTGCTCATATAAAGCGAAGAACCAGACTCCCTTCTCTCAACCTGTGTCACCTCCCACTCACCTCCTTCTTTGCAGTTGAAAGATGAAAAGGGAATGGTTTACATGCACACCGAAATGATGTCACCTTCTGGGCACATCTTTTACCTTTCCCATGTGTGTAGGAGGAAATTTTCTTTGGCGCTAGTAAAACATGGAGGAAATCCGTGTTTAACAATCCATTTTAATGCCATCTACTGCCCTTTAAACCTCCTTCTCCCCTGCACACCTGGAACAAGAGTTAGCACACAGTTCAACCTAAGGCCCCGACCCAGCAAAATTCTGAAACAGGTAGTTGGCTATAAATGCACAACTGCTTTCACTGGAGCTGAACAAATCCAGGCTTCAGCAGCTGACTGAGCATGTCATTGAAGAAATGGAAATACAATTAAGTATGCACCAAAATGATTCACAGGTCGGGGATGTAAATTAAAAAAAAAAAAAAAAACACAAAAAACACCAACCCAAAACCCAAACAAACCCGAAGTAATAACAATCCATGGAACTACAACATTTCCATGTCCACAAATTTATTCAGGCATTTCATGCCCTAAAACCAGGAAAAACACACCATCAAGTAAGAATCACTAGCCTTACTTGCTGGTAGTTGCACAAGGAATAAACAGCTCACAATTGCCAATACTGTATGGAGCGTTGCCAGTTGTTAAAAGAAAAATCACAAGTCTAAGGGAGGCTGCCACAGAGAGATTTTGCATACTCATTCCAGAATGTTTCTCTTTACTAACACATTCCTTGGGGCAGCTGTTTTCCTTATAGCTGCAGGTGCCTTCACACACAGGGATTTCCTTTCCTTCAGGATTTACCTTCTCCATTGGCAGGAGATCTCAGCAAAGGTTCAGTTTCTCAGACAAAAGAGTGCCATTCAGGGTAATTTTGAACAGTGCTTGGATAGCTACTTTTGATGTTTATCACAATATCATAGCCATGAATGATTGAAGGGGCAGGATAATCCCATACTGAACTTTCATGTCAGAGTGAAATTTTTGCCTGGGAAAATATTATACTATGCTGCATCCACAGGATTTTTTCACATTTTCACCCCTCATAACTCTATATTTTATGTACAATACTCCAACATATTTTTCCTGATTTTACACCTTAACTTTGTTCCTATTTCTTTGTAATAAATGATTCTTTGATTTCATAGTGAGTGCTGGTTATTTTAATTCTCCCCATGTACGCTGGGTCAGCCGCTGCATCTCTTCCCCATTGGCCCAGTCCTTGGGCCAATACTAATACTACCAGACTATAACTCTTGGTCCAAATCTGTCCTCGGCTTGTGCTTTCTGTAGTTCAATGATTTGGCCAATGAGCCATTCCACGTTTCATAAATCAGATCACATAATTTTAGTGAACTGTGAACTTTTCACACGTTGACTACATGTTTATGCTAATAAGATACTTAGAACAAAAGGCTCTAGCAACACTCTGTCTCACCAGGCTTGTTTTATTCTAAGAGACGTATTCTTTCTGTGCCATGCATACTGGCTACATAGCCACAGCTTCAAATTACAGTTTTATGAAAGGTGAAGGAAAAGTGAGAAAAGGATGAATTATTTTGTTTCCACTATATTACATCTCAAATTCTTGCCTACCTTTTGATATACTATTCTCCCTAACATTTATTCTGTTGAACACAGTAATGATACTGTAACTGTTTAATAACCAGCTTCAGGTACCTTGTAAGTAATACAGAGAATAAATGTTCTGATAATTACTAATTTCATTAATAGTCATCTTGCTTCTAGGGAATGGTAAGAATATACTTTTCAAGTTCTCATTTTGCAGCATATGGCATCACAAGTGTTTCCGTTTTTTCTGAACTGATGTAGGAATACACTATAGATGTATTTTTCCGCCAAAGCTGGAAAGATGAGAGATTAAAATTCAAAGGACCTATGACTGTTCTCCGATTAAATAATTTAATGGCCAGCAAAATTTGGACACCTGATACCTTTTTCCACAATGGAAAGAAGTCAGTGGCTCATAACATGACGATGCCAAATAAACTATTACGAATTACAGAGGATGGGACATTGCTATACACAATGAGGTGAGCCCTAAAATATTACATCCTTCATTTAGTTTGACATTTTAACTTGTTAGAGCATCATATTTTCCATACAGGAAACAGGTTCCTTTTTGAGCATAATTTCATTCCTGCTTAGTAATTATTTTCACAATAGGCCATGGAATGATGGACAAGCTGAGGCATTTGCAGTGCTTATTTTTTTTTCCTCTCCTGCTGTGCTACCTTTACACTCACTGGATGTGTCTTAATGCTTGATTTTAAAAAGGTACCTATAGTATTAGGAATCTATCAGTTTGCAGAGTATCTTAATTTGGAGTTGCTTTCTGGGATTCCATCAGCAAAGTATAAAAAAGCCTGAAAGTTTAATATAACGTAGACTACTAGGTTGTGTACAAGGGTCTTTAATCTTCAGATCCTATAGAAGGCAGACTCTAAGAACTGGCAGATGCACACAGAATTCATTGCCCTTTCTTCGTATTTCCTGTGCTTGGGAGCACAGGAGCATGACAGTCTAAAAATGAACATTTCTTATTCCATTCATAACAAGAAAAACAATTCATTAAAGCATTTGGAAAGTTAGGAGAAAAAAATATTTTTGTGCTGGCACCACTCTTCCTGGAAATATATTATCATCTTTATGGGTAACTGAACTTTAGCTATCCAGTTGTCAGCAGAGGAGTTAAATAAATCCTTTTGAAATAATGATAATACGCAGTTGTGGAAACGTTCTGGATTAAAAGACTGCAAATTAAACAATGAAAAAAATGGTATGTTGTCTCTACAGAGCTACACATCCCCTGTTTATTTCTCCCATGGAATCAAACAAGGTATAAAGTGGATTCTGTTGACTTAAAGTCAAGATGGATAGCTTAGTATGTAGGTGAACACTGAGTTTTCTTTTAACAATTTTAAAGATGTTTTTAAAAGCAGTAGAAGAATTTGGAGAAAACAAAGTCTCCAGGCTTTTGAGAGCTTGTCAAATATGTTCAATTTATTCTGCAACATCCTCCAAGACTGCTTAGGCTAGGGTAGAATCTGCTTGGCTGTTAGTTATACAAGTCCAGGTCAATTTTTCTTGTCTTCCTAAATTCTTGGCTGTTAGGGATTTAATCCACAAGAACACTATCTTGGCAGCACATTGTTCACATATGTCTCTTTTTTTGACCATAACCATTTCTATTTGCTCACTTTCGCAAGTGCCTTAATACAATCTTCTGCCTAGTATTCAAGTATGATTGTTCATTCCTTGCTGATGTGTGGTATGTGACTGTTTCTAGTTCATTTAATCTCCTTTATTGAGAAACATGTTTGCACCCAAACTGATAGCAACGAAATGATTTCAGCAAATGTCTGAGCATCCAGAGTGGGCCAATTTAACAATGGCAACAAGGAAGCAATTTCAGTTTCTAATAGATTTTAATGCTCACACCAAGTTAGAAGTCTGAGCATGTCTCTGCTGTACAGTGAAACATGGCAGAGGGGCAGAGCCAGTCGCGCTGCTGCGTCTACACATGCTTGTCGGCCCCCCCAGCCAGCCAATTCAGGTCCTGTTCTAGCTGCTAATTAATCACATAACAGATATTATGCTATGCGTATTCTATGTGTCTTAATAGAAGTCTATTTGCTATTTCTATGAAACTAGAATAAATGTGTCCTTTTGCTCATTAATCCATTATAGATTGACTGTGAGAGCAGAATGTCCAATGCATTTAGAAGACTTTCCTATGGATGCACATGCTTGCCCCTTGAAATTTGGAAGCTGTAAGTTTATTTTAAACTGAGGTTTCTCCCTTTTTAGGCCACTTTACAAAAGTATTTTGCAACTGAGAAAACCTCAAGGTTTTAATCTTGTGTATTTTTCACTTTTTTGGCATGGTTGTATTTTTATTCTTATATATATATTTATATTTAGTATAATGAACCTCTTCTCTGTGTCTAAAATATCCTCCAGTGTCATGCCTGGACATTCACAAAAGAGAAAAATGACAGTGCTCTAAACATCTAGAAAAGTAGTCACATAGAAAATGTTGTTAATCTTATACTTACTTTATTTTGTTAAGACCCAAAACCAATGTTCAAGAAAAGTAATTCAGACCATCGATAACTGAATTGGTTTAGGCGAGAACAATTCCCCTACAATAGCCTTGGCATGTTTAGAACACAACTTTGCCTAAGATTATAAAATATTCATTTTACGATCATGCAACATTTCTGGAAGTGAAAAATCTCACAAATCTCCAAATTGAGTTCTACACTTGAGGCATTTGTAACCTTTGATTAGAGAACATACTGGACAAAATGTAATGTAATTGAAATCAGTGTAATAACTGACAAAGCTTACTGTGAGTTGAGAATTTCCCCCAAAACTTTCATTTGAATAACAACCAACCTGACACTGAAACATTCAAACTTAGCTAAACACAATGTTTTAAAAAATTAAATATAGCCCCTCTTCAACTCTGAAGTAAAACAAAAAGTGAAGAGCTGTTTTACACTGGTTGGTTCAACACAAACAAGGAAGATGAAATGTGTGGAAGATGTAATAGTGTACAAATTGTTTCCTCAATGGCTATTTTTTTCTAGTAGAAATGGGTCGTTTCACTGATAATGGGTACTTAGTGGCTTGATCAATTTTAGAAGTCAACAAACAGAACACCCAACTCATTCTTCCCGTGGTATCAGACAGGGTGATAATTTACTTTGGGCTGAATAGCTCTATTTTTACGATGAGAAAGGACTGATGTTTTGTCTTCAAGGAGTTACTAGCCTCTGAGATAAGATTTAGAGAACAAAAAGCTCATACAAACTTGGAGTATAACTGACAAGAATAGTTTACTCCTTGAATGTTAAGTTTTCTTCCAGCACTTCCAATAAATCTTTCAGAATCTCCTGCGAAACAGAAGAGGGTGGGGGGGAAGCCTTGCTCCGGTTAGTAATAGGGCAAATAGCTGCAGTGGGTTCTTGATTAATAACAGATCTGTGCACCTGAGATGCCACTTAGATAAGGATTGGTCACAGAATTTAATTTCTTTTGAAATGCACATTAAAGTGTCTGTGCAGACTGCATGCTGGATCTGGGAGGTGGGAAGATGGCTAATCGTGGGTAAAACCTGCTAATGCAAAGTTAAACCATCTGCAGGTTTTGAACAAATGTGAACTACTAGATTGAATTATTATAGACTTGGTAAGACATCTATCACCACATCTGTGCATTATTGAGCCACAGCCTGAACACCAGACCCTCTCTAGTCTGAACAATGGTTCCCAACATTGAGTTCTTTCTGGCCCACTGTGTCCCAGATTAGTGTGAACTCTTGGTTCACAAAGAGCATGGCTTTCCAGACTACTAGGTATCTTGCCTGGATTAAATGATTAAGAGATGCAGAAATTACGAATGAAAAGGGATAGATAATATGGATTTGAACACAACTCCAGAACCACATCACAAAGTAAAAACAAGACAGCGAAAACACATGCAAGTGTATCTGCATATCTTTTGTATCTAAATTGGTTTCCTTTCTATCCTGAAAAAAAATTTAATTAGCATAATATACATAATTTTCTTAAATGAACAAAAAAAAATTCAGTGTCATTTCTGATTGAAAGACCATTTCTTACACTAAAGTCAGAGGTGATATCTGGCATTCTAAGCTCAGAGTGCAGGCATGGTCTGTCATATTTTACAGGCTATTTTCTTTTTTTGTTGTTGTTTTGAACATTAACTGGCTATCATGACAGCTGTCCTAAACAGGACCTAGCAAAACAAGTAACTCCAAATGCTGGGAAGGGCCATGAGACAAAATCAAGGAGCTTTCAGGGAAACTTTGCATCCCACTACTAAATTCAGGTGAGCTTCTAATCTGGGATCCTTATGGGGAAGAGTTCCGTCTGTAACATGGTTTTACTGCAAACACTGCATGGGGAATTCACTGTCCAGAACAGGACCTTAAAGCTGGACCTCTCCCCTCCTTCTCATCAGATTATATGTCATAATCATCAGATTATAGAATATTTGTCTCAATATTTAGTTATTGATATAAATAGAAGTATCTCCCATGGGACAAATGGCTGGACCCAAGCAAGATATGAAAATGGGACTTGCTGTTGTACATAGAAAAAGAACCGTTCTTATATTTAATTGCCACTTTTTCAGTGGGAATCATATTTAAATACATTTGAGACACTTCTGTCAAACAACTGAAGCTATTTATTATAACCATCTTAATGGACTCAAAAATTTACTGAAAAACACATTTAATTGTCATGAAAGCCATGCTTTAAGTGTAGACTACAATATTACACTCAGTAGCTCCCCAAGATAGTGTTTGCCCAGCTCTGTTTGTTTTGGATTAAATTGGATAAGAGTTTTTCGATGTCCTCCACTGCTATTCATCACTTGTTGGAGCTGGATTCAGAAAAGCCTCATACTGAAGGAGTTGCATGTGTCCTACGGACCCTGCCCATATTATAGAGCCTGATAAATTTTTGACCCAGCTCCAAGGCTAAAGCGACTTGCCAAAATAGCAGCTTAAGCTAGAGGTTATTCCAATGTAAATTGAATGTAACAAATGCTAAGAGATTCTGGAACAACAAAAAGCCGTATGTTGGCAAAATGAAATCAGAAAGGCAGATGCTCTCCTCAACTCTTACCACAAAAATCTGATTGTCAATTTAAAACTAAGGCCACTCTGGAATGCAGCAGTGACGGGAGCAAAAGGTTATGTTCCTACTTATGCAATATCTGAATTAGAAGCTGAACAGAGCATCGAATCTGGCAGTTAACAGGGCAGGGCAAGCTCATTTCCAGCAGTGATGAGCATACTCCCTTCCCTCTAACCCAATCCAGTGGTCCTCAGCAGCTCAGGAAATCAGTCCTCTCTCTTCCAAACTACTCTCATACTCCAGAACAAGTGAAATGCTTGAAAATTAATATTATAATTACCACTCTTTCTTTATGTGATTAGATTAGTAAACCAATTCTTGTACTTTGGCCATTATTTTTAAGGTCAGAATTATTAAAGCATAGATTTGTATTTACCATTGATTCCAAAAAGCTGTGTATGTGTTGCAGTGCTTGGGGAATATGAAGTCTGAGGGTAAAAGCACCCTTCTGCTTCAATAATACAGGATCAAATGCCATGGAATTGATTTGCCAGCACACTCTATCCAACACCACCTCTTCAATTACTAACTGTTATCTCTTATATTAATAAGATAAAATTACTAACTCACAAATGAGGCCAAGTAAATCAGATTCCTCCTTTTCCTTTCCTGCTTGCCAGTCCTGAAAGAAGGGAAAATCTCATCCTGTAGGTAGGAGTCTCATGTCTTTTTAGATGCCCTAAAATGTCCCATCTGGCTTCCAGCTGCCTTTGGTGGGTGCAAGCTTTATGTAGGTTCTGATCACACATTCAGTCCCATACATGTCTTGGGTACTCTTAGGTGTGAAAAATGACACTAGATGCCTCTATGTAGACAACTAACTCCCACCCTAACTGCTCAGAGCGAGAGCTGTCAGACTCCAGACTATGCAAAATAACAGAAGGATTTTACAAGGGGAGTAAGATTAAAAATATTTATATGTAGTTTGATGCCTGAAATAACATAAATAACATACTAATAACAGCACAAAACTCCTCGATGGCATATGTAGTATGCTACTGAATTTGGATGGCATATGTAGTATGCTACTGAATTATCTACGTAACATACCAGACTACTCGCGTTTGGAGAGCCCACTGTGGTTTTCTTTTGCTTTGTTAAGACTCAAATAAATGTGAACTCGACCGTGAGCATTTCCCAGAATTAACCAAAGCAAAAAAAATAGATTAATTGTGATTTAAACTCACGGAAGCCTAGTCAGCCTCAGAAATGACTGCTGTGTCTGTTATACAGCAAGGACAGTGCTGGGGGGGATAACCAAATGGAAAACTCTAGCCGGGCTGACGATGAGGTCGCTGAAGCCACTCTGAGAAGGACTTATTTTCTTACAGTGGCCCAGACAACACCACACTATGACAAATTGAAAAGACTGGGACTCATCTTTCTTGATGATAGTTAAAAGTTAGAAAAAGAGTTGGAGTCCTCACATGCCCATGAAATTCCTTCCACTTCTCACTGTTGCTTCTGGTTACTCAGACTTTACATAGGTAGGAATGATGCAAGGGAGAGAAAGATTTTCATGCCATTGAGGACCAACTTTAATCCAGCCCTACAGCAGATATTTAGCTAATCATCATATGGATAGACCTATAAACCCAGTTATATTTCCCATGATAAAAAATTCCAGTAAGCTAGTTGTGGGTTTCTACAGATAATTAAAGATAATTTAATATTCAAACTACTACTCAAAACATTGCTTTGATAAAGCCATATGGCAACAGATGGTGCAAAGCTGAAATGCAATGTATTTCTTTTAAATTAGATGCTTATACCAGAGCAGAAGTTGTGTACGAATGGACACGGGAACCAGCAAGGTCAGTGGTTGTGGCTGAAGACGGCTCTCGATTGAACCAATATGATCTGCTTGGACAAACCGTGGACTCTGGAATTGTTCAGTCCAGTACAGGTCTGTGAAAAGGTTTTTTTGGGGAAGGGTCATATTTAACTGCCAAAACATAATTTAGAGCAGGAGGAAAAAAAACAAAGACCAAAGAGTGAGAGAGGTAAGTTTCAATATATGAGCTTCAGATTAGGAAAACATGATGCTGAAAAGATAACATATCCTGAGATTATTATCCTGCTTCAACTAGTGGATAAAATATTTGAACAATTAAAAAGCTATAGTAACAGATCTAGTCAGAAAAAACAATAATTTACATTATAAAGAAGCACTCCTCATATCCTTATTTTATCATCTGCTTACTATATAAGATTAAAAAATAGTATAAGAATATGAATCCTCAGAGATCATATTCCTGGAAGCAATGAAGTAAGTTGCTAAAAGAAAACATATAGTTTCTCAATAAGGTATTTAGAGACTAAAAAAAATATGTCATCAAATTATAAACCAACTGGAACATCCAAACAGGATGAGATTAATGAGATACAGAAATATAGCCGACGTTTATAGTATTGTCTACCTGTAACCTTGAAGCTGGCTAAAAACCTTTGCTTTTTCACTTTGCTGTATTTGTTTCAAGATGTTGTGGGGTTTTGTTTTGTTTTGTTTTTTTTAAATAATTTGGAAGGGACATGAAGACCTAAATACAGTAAGAAACTGAGCATTAGGCATGAACAAGAGCTCAGTGTTGACTAGATTGACTGTTCAGTGGACCAAAAGAAGCACTGCATTAGAAGAAGTAGTTGTACTGCTTTGAACGCACCCAGCATTTTGACTGAGCTAGAGAACTACACTTATACCTGCATAAACCAAACTTTCTAATGTGTCATTCAAAAAGTCAATGAACATTTAAGGAAAAGTGAGTCAATTTAAGGTGACCCCTAAGTCATGTCTGATTTTTTTGTTTAGCTTGCCAAAATATATTCATATGCTCTATTAAGCCAACAAAATTTCTCACAGACAAAAGTTTCAAGTGGACCAGTATTGCGATTACTGCTTGGAAGCTTCTGTTCAGTTGACGTAATCATAAAAGAAGTATATGGGACGGCAGTAATAAGGACTTTGCATAAGAACAATATCAACACAACTGCTCCCATAGATTCACCACTTCCATTATTGAGCACAGAGGCATGCATGAGACAAGTAAAAAGAAAAGGGGAGAACTCTTGGCCTGGCCACAGCTGGAAATTTTCCCATTGACTTTTGTGGAGCCAGTAACTCACCCCAGCTGCCCTTTGCTGAAAAGTCAATAGGATTTGTGAGGCACTGCAAGGATCTTGAGCTCTTTGCTCTTTATTTTCTGAAGCTACTCACTCAGAGAGACCTCAGCAACCTGTGTGCCTGCCCTTTTGTGCTTGTCGCCAATTCTCTGCTTGCTGGATGCATTATAAGGGCAGCGGGATAATCAAAAGAGATTCATAAGCTTGGGAACATATCTAAACCAAATAGATAATACCAGATACAGTTCAGGGTAATTAGACAGTAACATGAGAAACACCCCATAAATTGTTAAAAAAGGCATATAATACCTTTTTAAACAGAACTGAAAGTAAACATAACAATTGTAAAAATTCGTCATGCATTTCCATGAAGAAACAAAAAAATATTTGTTGAATGTTTGAATTCTGCCTCATTTTTCTACCTGAAGAAACTCTTTACCATGCCTATCTATGAAGTTAAATACAGTATAATTAAGATTTGCTGAAATAAAGATGCTATTGTCTAGATGCAGAAAAACATTACAAAGAACTAAATACAATGGTTATCAAAATTAAAAATAAGCCAAATAAAGAATCTTTTTAGTACCAAACTTGCAATCCTCTTTAGTTACTACCCAATAAGAATATACAGTGGTGGAAGAAACACATTTATTGCTTGCAAATTCAATGTCTCAAGGAAAAATTCTTCTTGATTTGCTCTGGAAAGGAAAATATTTTACCTTCTCTAAAATAATGGTGGGGATCAGAAGTGCTTAATAATCACTTTTCTCCCCATTCAGGTAGTTGAGCAGATAGTCTCAACAGAATCCTCCATTGTATCTTTGTCCTCTGATCATCTCTGTTTTAAGATATGATATACGTAATGAAAAATACAAAATCCTTCCCTAATTTCACAGTTGTGGATGATGAGTCATCTGACAAAAAGACAAAAGGAATTTAAGACAATCTTCACGTAAGAGTTCTCAGCACCCTTATTAGGCAAGAAATGAAGCTGATTCTGCTATCATTAGAGGAATCTACAACATCTTGGGCAATTTTAAGATTATATTTATAGTTGTCTGGAATTCCAGACAGATATTTTCTAAGACTTTGGGTGTAATTGGGTTACTCTAAACATTCTCAAAACTATTAAATGATTTGGTGAATCTATAAAGTCCTTTTCTTTTCCCCATTAATTTCTTCCTTTGCTAGTAGGCCATCTGCTATCCTTATTTCTGGATCTAGAAAAAGATAGCTATAAATACTGATTTTTTTATGATGAGAATCTTGAAAGACCAAAACTTTTTTATAGTATAGTTATTCATCTACACTGGTAATGGAATGTGAAGCTACTACAGGCTTAAAAATAGTATTCAGTAAATAAAATAATAATTATTCTTGCTGCTGTTTTGCTTAAGTAGAGTCATCCATTTTTCACTTGTATGTAAAATTCCTGTAACTCTCCAACTACTGACTCAGAAAGAGTTTAAAATGATCTTTTTTGTAAGCACCTTAACAGATGCTTAAAGGGCTCATGCAAGTTTCTGTTTACATAGAATTATTTTGCCACCTTGAAAACATTGTTTTGCACTGAGAATCATCAGGATTCATACTCACAATGGTGTACTTTTTTCTGATGCTCTGTAAATCTGCTAAGTGGATGCTGTTCTTCAGAACTTTTCTATTGGGTTACATGACATAAGTAGCAAATGAGAAATACCTTGTTTAAAATTAATGGCAAGGAAAGCCTTCCTACCTACAGTGATAGAAAAAGTATTATTATAGCAAAAACTCAGTCCTCACTTCAAACCTTATGTCTGATGTGATGCACATTAATTTTAGGTGTTCATTTGATAAACTGGATTTGTTACAAATAGTTTACAGAACACTGAGTAATACGTTTCATGTAACTTTACTGAATTATCAACTATTTTCTTCTAAGGACACAGGTTAGTTTATTCCACTGGAGCATTTGACTCAGTTATTGAGATACACTGTAGAATTAATGGCTGGTTAAAAACAGCAGCTACAGAAATGCTGAGCATAGGCACAGACTCTTCCAGAGCACTGGAAGTATTCAAATGTGGACAATCATTCAAAACATTAAGTTAATATAGTTGAGGGAGTTGCGTGACCACTTTTAAATGCTTCCTATTCTGTAATACATATAAACTAATTTAAACTTCATGGAATAAATAAAACCAAATTTATCTGCTCAACACTGTTATTTGTAGAAGACTTTAGAAATTCCAAGGAAGCTAAAAAGAAATACCTATCTTTCTAACTTCTTTGGAAAAGAGAAGAAGAGATAAGAGAACATAGCTTGTGCTACAACTTGTGAAAATCTAGTAATCAGACACTATGAATATATGAAATATTTTGCTCAAGAGCTATTTGAAATATTAGCTTTTAGGGAATTTTATGGCTGAATTACAAACCTTTGAAAACACAATTATAGAGGAGTTACTGGGAAGTTAAAACAGTGGTCAGCAGTTGTCATGAATGTGCTATGCTTTTCAATTAAAGAAAGCCATAAAACATGGGGAGCTAAAGATTCAGTAAATAATCGGGAGTACTTTCATATCCTACAGTCATTTAAATAAATCTCATAAAAAATCTACTATCTTCTAATAAACGACTGAGTCCACTGGTATTTTGGAGACTTAAAAACATGTTTTTGCCTTGTAACTGAACTGTAGGCATTATTCTAGGCTTATGCTTTGCCTGATTCACTCCTCATGGCATTACCTTTAGCTAACTTCTAGCTCAGACCTGCTGCAATGCTTAACAGATGAGAGTAATCCCTGTCTTTTTAATTGCCTTTATGCTTTGAATCTTCTTCTCATTTTCCAGAGGTTAAAAATACTTTGATAATTTAAGCAGCTAAATAAAGCTTCAGACTACAGTAGTGTGTTCACTCTGTATTCTTAGCCTGCCATCTACAATCACTGAATTAATTCTGACATACCGTTGTGAGCATTCTATGTCTGATTGCATTAAAATAGCTTCCCACGTCATATTTTAGAAGATAAAATTAAATTATTGGCTCTTCTAGACAAGGCTAGCACCCTTCATAAGATCATAATTGCTGGTACAGGGGGAAAAAAGGTTGTTTCAGTGCAAGTTAAAGAAATGTGGGCAAAATTCAAGTAATAATGCCTACTATAATACTTCTGCGAGTCCTATTTTTGAAAGAAATTTTTTTCTTGTGTATCCTTTGCTTTACCTCTCAGTTTACAATTGATTCTCTTTTCTGCCTTTGCTACTGTCTTTTATATTGAAACATACCAGGACTATTGTCATATCTTATTTATAAGCTTTCCTCAGGGTTATACATTGAGCAAGATTGTTCAAATTAATGTTATTCTCTGAATTAAAGAAAAGGGCATTTGACATGCTCAGTGCATAAGTAGTCAATGTCTAGACATAGTTTTTCAATCCAATTTAAGCATTTCTTGTACAAGAGCAACTTTCTCTTTCCAACTGCTTACATTTTAAAATAAAATAACAGTAATTTCACGTCATCTCTAATCTAGACAGAGGTTTCCATTCAGTTACATGTCCACTTGTTTCTTTCCTAAGATAACGTTTATTGCATAATAAGAAGAATCAAACTACAAAAAAAAAAATTCAAAACAATAGGTTTTCCAATCTTTTGAGACTATACTGTTTTTCAAAATCCATTTTCGATGATGTAAATAATGATCTGAAAATGAGGTTTTATTTGCTGTGCTCTGGCAGGAAAGGTTTATACAGTTATATAAATACTTAAGATTCCTTTCAATTGCAGTTAGAATACCCAGCTTATATGTTTCTGTAGCATCCAAAAAGTCAGTGCTTAAGAAAATATTCTGTGTTATTCTTGCATTGTCAATTTACCTCAAGGGAGAGTTTAGTAAAGTACTGAATTAGCAGAACACGGACACTTAAATCTTCAGAGTACATAAAGCACAGACAGTGGTAACATAGACACATTCACATTAACAATTACATCTTAAGTCTGGCTGAACTGAAACATGTTTGAGTACATGTTTTGATTTAGTCTTTATATGATGTTTACATGTGTATATTTCAGTGGTTTTCCATCTTCTAATGGAGCAAGACCTTTTACAAGAGGCCTAAACAGCCACCAGTTAATGCAGACTTTCATTGACTACTCAGCAGAGATTAAAGATGTAAATTTAATTAGCATTTCCCAGAACTGTCTAGTTTTGTATTATTAGTGGAACTTCAGAACCTGCTTTATTAAATGTTTTCTTCAGAGCTGACCCAATTTGATCTGAGGACTTTTTTTTATAATAGGGGTGAGTATAATGAAAAAATACTTCCTACAAAGCCTTCTAATTTGTGTATTTATAAAAGCTTTAATCTCCCTGTTTTTCTTGCTTTTAGGGGAATATGTTGTTATGACTACACATTTTCATTTGAAGAGAAAGATTGGTTACTTTGTCATCCAGACTTATCTGCCATGCATCATGACAGTGATATTGTCACAGGTGTCCTTCTGGCTTAATAGAGAATCTGTTCCAGCAAGAACTGTATTTGGTAAGCAAGACCTATAACCCCTCTTGGCAATCATAAACCAAATAGGTTTAAGAAATGTTATGGTAAAACTAGTTATGCATAACACAATACTGGAGAATAGCATGAGCCTGGATGTAGTGCACAATAGTTAACACGTTTTATTGCAAAGATGTAGCAGAAACTGATTTAAGGTCCAAAGTTTTTAAACTGATTGTAAAAAGAGACCTGAAAATATCTAAGCAATCTATTACAGTTTGACTTTCCCAAAACAATAAATATATGAATAAAACATTTCTGACAAAGGCAATGACCTTCATGGTGGGTATTGTCAAAAAGGCTTTAATCCATGGGTGTTAGTCATTTGACATCCTTAGACCCCCTGACAATTCTCATCTTTAAAATCTTTCTCATCCGTCCCTTTTGCAGGCTGCTGCTAAAGGTCTTCTGTTTAAATTAGTGACAATTGTGCTTACAGTGGTGAACAGATGCAACTCAACGAATGCAGTAAGGAGGTGATCTAAAGGACTCTAAGTTTATACAGTTGGTCTCTAGTGTTTTAACTACTGCTTGCAAATGCTTATCTTAAAAACAAACAACTAGCATATTTTTTGGAGATATTAATCTAAGTCAAGTACATAATTAAAAAATAAAAAAATACGTAACAAATCTTCAGTTAAGGAAACTAGAGCCCGAGATTTCTGCTGTGTGACCTAGTCTTTTTTGTGATGTTCAGATGGGACACCTGAACACTTTTGGCAGGAGGAGGTGGAAGATCACACAGCTGAGCTGGCTTTTACACTCGTTTTCTGCCTCAGGGCACTGCTGGGGCAGGACACCATGTGCCCTCCTGCTTTGCCGAAGAGAATTTACCCATTTACACTGGACATAGCAAAGCCAGAGAGTCACAAGGCCTGATGTTGAGAAGCACAGACTGTGAAACTCTTGTTGAACAAGAGCTACTGTTATTGACCTTTTCTGGCACTCTTTACAGCTGTGCTTTAGTTTCCCAGCACCTCTGGAAATCAATCACAACTTGCACGGCCTTTGACCTCATGAACCAAGTAGAGCCCTTCTGTTGACATACAGATGTATGTTTACAGAAGAATGGTTTAGACAACAATATAATTAAATTTGATTTACATAATATTGTTCAGATTAACATCTAAAATTAGTTCTGAATTTTTGTCATGAATTTCACTGAGAATTCACCTGGGACTTTTATAGGCCTCTGTAGTCAAATCTATTGAAAATGTAACTATTTTACCTCTTTCTGCATATGCCATTTAAAAAGATATGTCAGATCATCAGTTTGAAATCCTGTACTTCATTGGCCCTAGATGGAGAACAAAATTTCCTAGTTTCGCGATGAATAATATACAATACTGCACAATGTTCAAGCTGCTATCTTCACAGGTTGAAGAACCCACACATGTCAAAGTTCTCCTTTTAAAAGACAGTTATTTAGTACATAGTCTTGTGTTTACTCACTATGTATCAAGATAGCTTTTTCTTTTCTTAATGGCAGTGAAACAATGTTCCAGAAAATTTTGCATGAATGTATATACATACAGAAGCACAAATCACATCTTTTAGTCCACTTAGTACCACAGATAATAAAAATCATGAATCCTGTTTTGCTACTATGTAAGAGAACCATAAGCTCACTAGTAATGAGTCAAAGACAAGAACAGGTTATTTCTCAGGGAAGAGAAATTGCTTCCTCATTAGGCAGTAATAATTCAAGCTCTTTACACTGGCATGTAAATACATTGTTCATTATTTGATCTATTTTAGACCACTGCACATTTTCACTAACACTCAGTGCAGCGAAGATGAACTCACAAGACACATTCAATACATGACATTGCAGTTGTCAAGGTAACTTGTGGACATGTGATTTGATGTAAATGTCTAGCCTGCACTTGTAGACATTTATTTTTTTTCAAGCAGCTGCAAGTAGAGTGAGTTCAATACAGTCCTGCTTGCTCTCTATGGCCGGTTAAGGGTTTCATCAGCAGTGAGAAGCTCTATCAGAAACACACATTACGTTATCATTGTTCTTACATAAATACTTTGCTATCTTTAGGGCATTGGTGAATAAAGGGACAAATCTGTAAAGCCATCAATTCAAATAAATGTAATACCACATAAAGCTTAGCATATTTGAGTATGCATTTGAAGGAGCATATACCAAATAAGCTGAATGAAAACAATGAGTTTTTTAGTTTTCTCTCTAGACATCTTAGAACTGTTGGAAAAAAGAACTAAAAATGTTAAATTGTTAGATCTGTAGGAAAATTTGCAGGGCATGAATAAGGAACACCAACAATGATTCTCCAAATACCAGGAAGCATAAATCCAGTCCACAACTCAAAATACTATTTCCATATTATTCTTCATATTATTCAAAATATTATGTTTCTACAACAATGTCAAAGAATAAAGGTATAAAAGATGTTTTGAAGATCCTGCAACTTCCACAGGACTTGAAATCTGATATCCTTAATTAGCAACTGAACTTAAGTGGGGAAGTTTATAAGATTAGGGGTGAAGACAAGGCTTTCCAATCCATTGTTACAGCTGAGAAATGAAGCAGAAAAGATAGCCACTGATCTAAAGACACTAAAACTGTTTGCTTTGCAGGAGTGACAACCGTCCTGACAATGACTACTCTGAGCATCAGTGCAAGGAATTCACTCCCCAAGGTGGCCTATGCCACTGCTATGGATTGGTTTATAGCGGTGTGCTACGCCTTTGTCTTTTCTGCACTCATCGAATTTGCAACAGTAAATTACTTCACAAAGAGAGGCTATGCATGGGATGGCAAAAGTGTCGTTCCTGAAAAGGTAACATCACTTAATATCTATCCCGACAGGTCATACTGTGTCATGCTTGGTGACTATATGGGGGTTTTTAGCCCACTGGAAATTCTTATTATTTAGAATAGTAAGTAATTGTCCCAAAGAAGTTTTCTTATGTGTTCACACACAGCATTTCTACATATAAGCAATAATTACTTAGACACTGAGTACCTAAATACTACTTCTGACATACTGGATGATATTTAATGCTATTAATAATTGAAATTTTTACTGAGAATTTGACTTGTGTCACTGAGCAGAAAAAAGATAAATCCGTATTTTTTTTTTAAGGGAAGGAAGTTAATTTTCTAGTGTTCGAGCAAGAGAAAATGGGGACGCCTCAGTATAAACGTAGGAAAAAATCTTGTGGCTCCTGTATTTGACAGTTTCCAAAGTATATTGCTCCCTCCCAACATGAACTACAGGAGGACTACTCTGTGATCACAACCAAATAAGTCACTGCAGGGCTTTTTTTTTTCTTTTTTTTTTGCCTCCTGTCATTTCCCTATTTTTAAAAAATGGAAAGAATTATTTTCACTTCTTAGTCTATAGGATAAATTGATTTGTTTTGGGGTAAGTATTGACAGTTGTGTTGTGAGTGTACAATCCTTATCCTTACCTTGCTGAATGCAATAGAGGGACATCACACTGACTCCCTTTGGTCTGGGATCAGACCCAGCCTGTAAATTACAGGTGCATCAAGAAATTGTTGAGGACATTTAGGGGATGAAAGAGAAAGTTTCCCATTTCCTATGAGTTATCATGTCAGCTGCTTCTGTGAGGAAGCCCGTTTGGTTAGTTCGGGGTTTTTTTGAGGCATCTTCAAAGACACTTTTAACTTGCCTAGTTAGTTATTATGAACATTCACAAACTAGAGCTTCAACAGAATAAATATTTGGAGGAGCAGATGTTACTCATTGGTATACGAATATATGTGTTTAATTCAGGATTGTATGCCTATATATAATTTTTTTTTGCTATTTTAGTTGCGTAAGTCAGTGAGAAAACAGAAATAAAATTAGGAGATTTACACGATGACAACTAATACAAAAGTATTGTAGAATAAATGAGCGAAGTAACAAGACAAACTTACAGTAATGAGCTGCACGACTGCTGGTGAATATTGAGTTTTCAGTTACTGATGATACTTTCATTGAAAATAATTTGTTTGACTCTCCATTGTGCTCCTATCTTCATGATATCTATTGTAAAGAAAGGGCTGTATTAAAGAACAAAATCCTTAAATGTTAAATATTGCCTTGTTAATAAAACCTACCTTGTAACATAGCTACTATAATCAGTCATTTCACTTGTTTCAAAGAAAATTACATTTTCAGAAAAAAACCACACCAATATAAACACAATATTCAACACCGTTTAAAACATTGGAAGATTTATGGCTTTGCATTCCTCAGCAGGTAAGGGTCTTTATGTGCCATTTGATACAAGTCAGCAAAGACATACCAGTACACGGTAGGGTCTTATCTGCAGACATAAGGAAAGGCAAGCAAGTCAAACTAACGGTGAACAGAGCACTGCAGCTTAATAAAATTTAGAGCTCGAATTAGCTATTATATTACTTTTTCATAAAGTTGAATGTGACTTGAAATATTAAGACTCTAACTAGTGTCAGGGCTTTCTGTGGATCAGATTCCTCACAACATTTAAACCTGGAGAAAGGGTTTCCTCTGAGACTTCTGTGAAGTGGGTCTTTGCCTGCTGGATTTATTACTGCTCACTAGAGTATCTGGCTGAGAAGGAAACAGGATTGGCTTTGTACTCAGCAAGCGTGTTAGCAGCCTTCCTGCTCAGGAGGAAAAGAATGGATAAACTAAAAAAAAAAAAAAAAAAAAAAATCTTTCTGACATTGCCTTTTTTCTTTTCTGAGTATTTTTTTCAACCTGTTTGTTCCTCCTATTGAGCAGTAATATTCTAAGACAATTTGAAGCTTTTTCTTAACTTCAAGCTAAGCTGAATATTGTTGTCATGAAATAAAGAGCACCTACATCAGAGTATTATGTGAATCCCTTTTCTTACTAAGTAGTAGAAATTTAACATTTCAGCCTTCATTTCCTTCCTGTGCAGGGCTCCAAGCCATGCTTTGACAAGCCTCTCCCCACTTGCCCTGATGCTTTTGCAGCTTCCCTTCACGTTCCCAAGTGTCCTGAGGGAGCCTATCTGCTACCTGAAATGTTCACCTCTTGAACAAGAACTTTTTTACCAAAGCCCCCCTACTGAGTGGTCTGTATAGCTATTCATCTATAGTTCATGTGTCATAAAAAGTACTGCGACTACTTTAAAAAACATTGCTTCCGTGGGACAGCTGCTTCTTGAAAACAGAGAATTATATTTGTTATCTTGTGAAATGACATAATAGATCACATTCTGCTGATATTTTCTCTTTACCCGTATCTTTTTTTATTTGCTTCTAAGAGAATAAAAAGGATAACATTTGTGTATTCTATTTGTGGCAAATATTGCCTAAAGATTTTTCTAAGCTCTTGGGATTTTTTTGTTTTCTGTTTTTTCTCTCATAATCAGAGGAACTTGGAGCTAAGTGGTGCTTTCCTTTACACCTCTTTAATACCCACTACATCTCTCTTCTATGTTTATCCTTACGCAATCGCTGGAGGAAGGGTTTGGACTGTCTGCAACAGGGACAGCTGAATTCCAGCTGGTATCCCCAGATATCAAAATTTAAGTTTTTTCCTACAAGTAGATTCCAGAAGTCGAATACTAGAAAACGTAAGGACTCGGGAAAAATCTAGATAGTCTTTCTGATCAATAAGTTCTTCTCCACTAAAAGTTTTTCAATACATTACTGCTTTAGAAATATAGGTAGGTGGATGCAAAAATCACACAGCTGTTTAAGTCCTTGTATATGGAATGACATTTCGGCCACTGTGATCCAATTGTAACATTCAAACAAGAACATTAAGTTTCTATTGCATAATGCTTATGCTTTTGGTGGAAACCATTAGTAAATAGAATAGTGGCAGCTTTGCATTTATTAAATAATCCACTCAGCGTGTGGTCACATGATATTTTTATTGCGTATTTTTATGTATGAACTGTATTAGAATGCATCATATAACATTATTTGTCTTAATATTAGAAAACTACATTAAGAAATTCAGTGTCTTTTAAAGTTTTTGTCCTGGTCAAGAAGCACAGTTGATTAAGGGAATATTGAATGACGAGTGATTTGTCACTATTGATTACCATTAAAGTTAATTTTGTCGATCAGTGAGCCTAACTATCAGTTTAAATCCTCATTATAGCTTATCCATCATCTAATTTGGTTTAACTAATACAAGCAACACAGATGGATGATTTTTGTCTTCACCTAAATATTTTGCATGAGTCATGTATCTGGACACTAACTTCTTTCTTACAGTTTATTATGTTTTGTGGTATAAATTCAACTAATTGCAAAATTTTATGATGCTTTTTCGTAATTTTATCTGTTGAGAAGATGGTGAGAATAAAACATTTTCTTCTTTCTTCAGCCAAAGAAAGTGAAGGATCCTCTCATTAAGAAAAATAACACATACACAGCTGCAGCTACGAGCTACACCCCTAATATTGCAAGGGACCCTGGGCTGGCAACCATTGCTAAAAGTGCAACGATTGAGCCCAAAGAAGTTAAGCCAGAAACAAAACCTGCAGAACCCAAGAAAACTTTTAACAGCGTCAGTAAAATTGATCGACTATCAAGAATAGCTTTCCCATTGCTTTTTGGAATCTTTAACTTAGTCTATTGGGCTACCTATTTAAACCGGGAGCCCCAGTTAAAAGCTCCAACTCCACATCAATAACCTCATTTATTTGTATAGTTCTGTTTCGTCTTTTGCTCTGGGAATTGCTTCCCGTTTTCACATATAGTAATTCCCATTTGCTTCATTGCCTCTGTCTTAAAGAAAAAAAAAAAAAGGTTTCTTTATCTAACAAAAGGTAAAATATATCTTTATATTTTAAAAAACTGTGTGTGAGGAAGAGAACAATATAAGCTATATACTTTGGAAAAATGATTCTGAAAATAGAAAAGAAAGAGTTGTAGAGTAATGAAAAAGAAAGGGAACCATTTGTAGATAGCTTAGTACTGAACGTCCCCAAAAGGTATTGTATATGTACATGAAAAAGATATTTTTATCCCAAGGATTGTGGGGAGTGGGAAAATGTTCTTTATGACGTTCCTGATGCACATACTACACCATACCATTTATCCAACCACTGTTTATAATCTTTTCAAGGAAGTAAAGCTTTCCATTTGCTGAATCCCATAAGATACGTTTTTTTCCTAATCCTTTTGTCTTCTTATTCCAAAACACCTGATATATTTAATAGTAAATGGTCTTTAAAGAAAAAGGAAATCTACTCACTCTAGGTACAGTTTGTCACTGTATAGCACATAAGATCTAATGGTAACAAATGCTTTAATCTGCTGTCTTACTGCAGTCTTGTTCTAAGCATTGAGTTGTCACTAGACTAGATTTAAAACCAGTTGCACAATCCAGTGCAGATCCTAAGTTCCCTCTATCACCTGTGTAATCGGAACAATTCCTGGATGCTTTTACAGATAGCTTTTACTCATCACTATGTTTTAGAGTTAAAAAAGAACAAAACGAAACAACAAATTTTGCAAGCTCTAGATATGTTGAATGTATTCTTTTATAAAAAAAATGATACATTAAAAAGAAGCTTTAGACTGAGATTTATGGATAGCAGAAAGACAAAATATAGTATTTAAATAATATATGTAAATATGCAGCATGAGATTGTACATTTTTTTACTTTTTTAAAGTTGTGTTCTTAAAACATTGTGTAGGGTTCACCTCTTAGCTCTTAATATGTTGTTAAAAGCTCAATAAAACATATTTAGAGCCTGAATTAAAAAAAAATCAGTGGTACAGGAAAGCCTAAAGATATACGCAGAAAGATTTTGGAATTAATTCCATTTGTAAAGCGGTTAAGTGTACAGTAGCTTGCAATTTGACAATGTCATCCAATGTATACTATTAGAGTAATGACTGGTTTGCTCAGGTCATGCATAAATACTAAAGTATGGGATTATATTTGGTAGATAAAAAAGGTGAAATATTTGTTAAGACTGAAGTTCATCTGTATATTACTGCTATATTTGCTGATACATAACTGTTACAATAAGTGATGTAATATATGTAGCATTAAATACAAAAATCATACATAAAAGAATGTACAGGAAAATAGATTTTATTGAGTAAACTTACTACATTTCATTTTTACTGTAGCAATATATTTGTAGGAACAATATGTAAGGGCTTTAAATACAAGATGTCCACTTTTGCAGGTATTGTGCTCCCTTTAAAAAAAATTCTAGTCAGTATCATTACTGCTGATTCTTAGAAATAAAATTGCAGGTAAAGATTTTTCAGAGACATGGGAAGAGTGGTGGATATTTGCAAACATCAACTAAAAAAGTGTAATACATGGTATTGAATGAATTTTAAAACAATGCTACATGAGCCTCCAGAGAAACAGCTACTGAGAGTCAAATTTCACAGGCAATGTTTTCTAAACTCTCAATAAATCAAAAAGCTGACATTCTCCACCTACAAAAGGAAATAGTTAATGTTTTATTTAGACACTTTTCTTTAATAATGCTTCATTGTCTAACATTAGTCCTGTCTAAACTTGATAAGTTATCTGATTGGAGCTTATTAAAAGGGGATGTTTCATCTTCTGGTATCATGTGTAGATATATGTATAGAAAAAAATAAACTATGGCTCTTTAACTTCTGTGTACTTGTTTATCTTGTTATTTTTGGCGTTAAACTAGTGTGTTCATTTAGGGCATTTTATCTTTCTCGCAATTCATAGCTACCTTTTGGTCTGCATTTTGCACATTAGATGTGAATATTACTTAACTAGTCTGCTTTTTGCTATGCAATGATTGCATTATATCACCTCTTAGTTAGTCTATGCCAATAGTATTATACTGTATAAACTTGATTGCACAGTTTATCAAAGACAAGGTATTCTCTATGTAGCTTTTTTACAATGCTTTGCTAAACCATGTAATAATAGTAAGTCTTCCTTGAAAATAATGATACACTCTTATAGAGGACAGTTTCTGTTTACTCCTGGGATAATTTTAAAAAGATGACATTGAATGTTTATTGCACCTCAGTGCAGTGATGTGGCAATAAAACCTAAATCTAATAGAGGTTGTTTATGGCAGAAGCATGTATTGCTTTACAGAGTTTAGCAAAAGCTCTTTATTTTATGTCAGACTGTAATTCTATTACAATAATAAAGCTAAAAATGTTCAATAATGAAAGTGAATGTTTTACTTTGGTTTTCTTTAGTTACTGTCTTTTATGACACATCGCTTGATAAACTGCTATTCATTCAAAAACTTAGTTTCTGTGGATTTGGTAATGAATGCAGTTTTAACAGCTGTAATTTTCTGTCCAGTATTTTCCAAGGGTGAATATAACAACCAGAATGTTTCTGAAATCTGATTTGACATTCAAAAAAAGATAGCTCAGTCTGTACAATGTATATCCAGTAAAGCAATTAATTGAATCAGATGAACAATTGTTAAGGTTTAGTACCACAACAACGAATATGATATAGCGTAGGAACAGAATAAAATGCATTGTCTCCTAGATAAAATAGCAGACAAACCAGAAAGCGAGATTGAAAATGTGGGTATTTATGTTATCGATTTCACTGTTTAAATAAATGCACATATCTAAGAAAGACTGTTAGAAGAAAACCTCAGGCTGTATAAAATAATATTTCACTTTAATGAGTTGTGGGGACAGCATTCAAACAAGCATATGTATAGCTTGAAAATTTTAATTCTCAACTCTTCATTCTTCCCCACATAGAAAAATACAAAGAGAGGAAAAGTCATTCCAGTGCATTCAGCCCTGAATTCCTCTTGGGACAGCTCCTGGAAAGCAAGGCTCATGCTCTTATGTAGGGGAACACAACCAATTGTGGACACACAGTTTTACAGGATCCAAAGCAGGAAAGCCTGATGTAAGTGTATATATGTATATAGCAATATTCATAGTGTTCTTAAGCACGAGTCCTACAGAAGGGATTCTTCAAAATGGAAGGAAAGATTGTGGTAATACAGACTCAGATTCTATTAACTTCTTATGCTTTCCTCTATTTTGAATGAGAATAATACAGTCTGAATCCCTATTCCTTACTAACTCCATGGAGATGAATCCCTATGGAAACTCACACAGGATATTCTGGAGGAGCATGGTAAAGAAAGTGGCGAGTGACACTCTTTGAATACCCACCTCCTATATTTACATGCAAGATGCAGAGCATACATGGGGATTCTCACATCTCCTTTGTCACTGCTCAGACATTTTAAGGTGAATTTTACTCTAGTAAAATGAGCAAAAATGTCTAGATGCAACAGGATTTGACTCAGAGAAAAATATATAGCACTACTCAGTTTCAGAGTGGTAGAACAGCCTCATCAGATAACAGATTCACAGTCACCAGACAGTCCAGCATGACACCCTAACACGGCATTGCTGTGTGGGTTCCGATATTACATCAGTAGGGGAATTCGTCCAGTTTTTCTTGGATCATCCCTAGAAGCTACTGCAGGACTTTCTTAACGACCAAGAACCTTTTTTACAGCGCCAGTGACTTTCTTAATGATATTCTTTCTCTTGGACTGACTCTGTGAGACCTGAAAAAACTGATTTCCTTTTATCTCTGCCTCCTATTTTTCACCAATATGGTAAATAATAAAAGCTTATGAAACACCCTAATGGCTAGAAAATGGGGCACACATGCTTCAGGGAGCAAATAATAAGAGAACCTCTTTCAGGCTGTGCTTTGTATCCGAATGACTGTCCAAATAAATTAGTGTGACTGGGGAAAGTCAAACTTTTTCTTAGAG
Source organism: Cariama cristata (assembly GCF_000690535.1). Lineage (NCBI taxonomy): Eukaryota > Metazoa > Chordata > Aves > Cariamiformes > Cariamidae > Cariama > Cariama cristata. The sequence continues at coordinate 45,008 of NW_009603878.1, forward strand.
GCTGTAAAAACATCAGTCACACTTTAAAAGATAAAAACTCCAAGATTTCCTCAGACTTTCTATAGCAGATTCAGAGAAAAAAAAAAAAAAACTCATTCTATGCATAAACAAGACATAGCTTAAACAAAAATGTATTTGCAGCCTTAGCACATGAATTTTGCAAGTGAAGTGTATTATCAGCTTGTCAAGCTGTTGCTGTCATGTTACATCAGATTACAAACTCCATCAAATACAAGAAGAGAGGTAAAAGCCTTGACACGACAAGTTTCTATAGGCTCATTCACTCTGGCTATAGGCCTATCTAAACAGGAAGGATAACCTCACAGCTGCTAGTAAACTTATTTGATTAAACTGCTTTAGGGCATTTGAAGATGCTCTGCATAGATTTTGCACTTGCAGCACAGCTGTTACATGCATTTCACCCAAAGACTAGAGACATTTCCCCTCAAAAACCTGCAGACAGACAGATCGAGCAACAAAGGGCACTGCTTTTCTGACTGTGCTGTCAAGGGATGAAAGACATATTTGCCGAAATCTTAATCCGATCAAGGACATCTGAATGTAAACAGATATCATGGATTTCTTTTCAAATGTCCTCATATACAAAATATTTAATTAACCTCAAGTTGCACAAGCGTAAGGATCTGAACCAGGCCTAAGATGCTAAAGCTGTTTAGAAATGGTTCGTTAATGGCTGCCCAGAAGGCACGATCTTTGCTACATAATAGTTTTACATGTCTGCATCATCTGCTTAATACTAGGTGACTAAAGTGTCTCATAGGAAAAAAATAATTTAGCTGCTATGGGATTAATGCAAATTTCTTTAAAACCCCCCACATACTTAGAGCTCCTATTCCATTATTTCCTATTTCAGTTCTGTTTAACATCTTCACTGATGA
>NW_009603879.1:0-3655 GCF_000690535.1 Cariama cristata
CGCTGTCGCCTCTCCCGCCTTATCTGCTTTCGGTTGGGCACCCCAAAATGGCCGTGGGTGACCCACACCTACACGCAGCTGGGCCAGGAGTGGGGTTGTTCTGGCTGCCCGGGGATTTCAGTAGTGGTGTCCAGGGCATGTTGATGCTCAACCTCCTCTAGAAACCCTCCATGGCTCTGACCAACTTGTGCCACTCCCGGAAAGGGGAGCGCTGAGGGCGCGGAGGGGACAGTGTCTGTGGCAGACTTGCCCAGAAGGCCGTGGCAGAGCCGAGCAGCATCCGACGGCCTCAGTCCTCTCCACTCCTGCCATCACCCTGTGCCATCTTCTGAATCGCTTCCACCTGCAGAAAACATGAGGCAAAAGCCTTCACACCGTGCCCTCCTTTACTGCCTGGTCCTGACTCCTTCCCTCTGTCTCAGGGAGGGAATGAGCTCCCCTGAAGATGCTCTGTGTTCATTTTCTCTGTAGGTGGTGGCAAAAGAGGGGGTAGTGAGAAGAGAGCATCTCCTTGCCTGGATTTTGTGTCCTCCCCTGCCGTCTGCTGGATCAGAGCCCAGAGCTGCCTGCCAGTCCCTGTCGCCTTCAGACAGCGCGTATCTTGTGCAGCAGAGGGAACAAACCATCCTGCCGGGTTTGATCACCAAACCTGATGAATACAGGGCAAATCCAGCCCAGCAGGGTAAGTCACACGTGAGACACAGCCACGTGAGTGAGTGCCTCAACCTGGTCTCCTCCATGCTCGGATTTTCTGCATACCCCAGGAGAAAGATTTACTAGTGCACATACCTAAGCAAAGCTTAATATGCCCCAAAAGGTCAAGTTAGGTGTCAGCAGTACTGAAACGTGATACAGGAAACCCCTGGGTTTTGATTCTTCTTCATTTTTGATCAAGTTTTTTCACAAGCTGAAGCATTATTTCTGTTTGCACTCGCATTCCCATGAAGGACTTGGTAATGCTGACAAATTAAAGGAGAAAAATGTAATGAGAGATGTTAGGCCACATTTAACTGCTGTGTGGTGCAGATAAGCCTAGCTTAGTTGAGCTGAAATGGACCAGCCTATGTCAACTAGCCAGGACTGGCCTGGGGCTATACAGCCTTCCTTTTTCAGACAACACATGAACATTTTGGCAAAAACATGCTGTGGATATCCGCCTTCATCCACCTTGCCGTGATTTGCTTGCTGGAGAGGGAGCAGACGGCAAATGCATTCCCACAGAGCTGGAGCTGTGGCAGCAGAGCTGGGACTGGATGTGCCGGGACTCTCTTGCTTGGTTCCGCTTTTCTCGGAGGACCTCTGTATTCAGCCATGTGTCTCGAATGATCTTCCCCTCTTCTCGCACCCATTCCTTCAGCTTTTCTCCCTGCCACACAGGAACTGGTGAAGCTTTAAAAACTCCAAAGAGATGTGATGTTTAAGAAATTGGTCTTCAAAAAAGTTCTCCTGAGTTGTTCTCCTAGAAGTCATTCTCCTAAAACCACTCATATTTGGTTGACTCAGGAAATAGTTTACTTGCAGCAAAATTGCTTGTATTTCACAAAACACAAATGAAGCTTGTTTCATGCTTCAAGCTTGCTAAGACATCCCTCAACAACTTCATCTCCTGGGAACTTTCACTGAATATCTAGCAGCAGCAGCGCAGCTACACCCCAGGTACCTTTGGACCCCCCCCAAGTTGGACCCCAAGGATACCTGATAAGACAGAGAAGGTTTTTCTCTATATAGTTCTGAAATTCAGATGTTAAACAAAATTAAGCAGCCTCCGGGATTGGCATGCATTGTTCTCCCTTGAAGGGGGACTTTTGAGTAAGCAGGCAAAATGTTTCCTAAGACCACAAAAATCCCACAGATGCAATCAGGGTAAAGACTTCCCTAGCGCAGTAAGATATTGATATAAGTTTCCTTTGGAGACGTGGTCGTCTCACGTTGCCTGTGCCACAGCTTCAGCTTCTGTGGTCGACTTCACTTGTATCCTAATTAGGATGAAGCTTTCCTGTTGGTGTGATGCACCCAGACGTTACTCTCTGATGCCCTTGAGTATAGTAAAGGTGAAGTCAAGGTGGCGGTAGGCACTTTGGTGGCTCTTCGTGATCCAGAGGCGGAGGCCAGGATGTCATCCACAGCTCAGGCCACCTCAGGCTGTCACAGCAGGTTGTGCTGCTCCACTGGGGTCTCTGGAGGAGAAGCCCAAACCTTTTTCTCCCTCCCAGACCATCTTCTACCACAGAAGGACCACTGCTGTGGCTGGTGCAGTCCCTGGCTGCTCTCCAGAGTATGGCTGGCATTGCAGGCCAAGCTGTGTGGTGGCTCCAGTGAGTCCTGCTGTCCCATGCTAGGTCACAAACTGGGTGATGAGTGTTTTGCATGACCACCGAGCTGTGACATCCCCATCTCTCCCGGTTTGAATGCTCCTCTAATGAGCACAAAGGGATCCCCATAACCAGTCCCTTCACCCCAGCAACTTCCAACCCAGGTGTTGGAACTGCAACAGCTTGGATTTTCCTAATACTTAACAGAAAACACAGTTATTATGGAAAAGGCTATGAAACAAGCCAAGACCCCTCAAAATCTCAAGTGTGTATTCTGCAACATCAGTCACAGCAAATCTTAATACACTCTGGAATCATGATAGATCACACCCACTGAGCTGCCAGGAATCCTTGGTCCCATACATGAGGTCCACACTGATTAGATCCTCTTTGATCCAACACTCATCAAGCAATCATACTGATTTCTTCATAAAATAAAAGCAGGCTGATGGATTCTACAAAGCAGTACCATTTTTAGGTAGTGCCATCAGCCCCCAACAGAGCTTCTCTATCGGGTCAGCAACTTGCGGAAGAGAAAACCAGAAATGAAAGTCACTGACACACACATCTGCTTCCCCTCAGCTCAGCTTTACACCCCCCCACCAGAAGCATCAGATGGAGTTCTCCCCTTTAAGTGGGCACCACATCATGCCCATCACTCCTTTTCTTCTCACCCAGCTTTAAGATCAGATCCAGTGTACCCGAGGTTCCTTTCTCCTTTTTTTTAACCTTGTGCCTTCCCTTTAGAGCCACACAGGAGCCCGTGGCCAGGCAGATACCACATAAAACAGGTAAGTCTTTAATTATATTTCTTTAATGGAAAAATGTTCCTGCATTTTCTCAGCGGGATAAAAGAAGTGCAACTGAGCACAGTGCCACCACGCTCCAGATCCACCCACAACCCAGCAGCCATCTGAGCCCATGAAATCAGCTCAGGCTGTCACATGACTCTGAAGAAACATCTTAAGAACCCCAGTGAAGTCCTCCAATTTAATTTAGATAAAAATTCTGTACAATTCAATTCAAAGCACTGAAGAGCTACAATTGTTTTTAATCAGTAATGTGAACATTTATAAGGTATATACTCACAAAAAATGCCTAGCTCACATACTGCTTTGGATAAACAACACTTTAACAATAAGCTTTATTAAAACAAAGAATTCTACAATGAAGACAATTGCTCTTCTTCATCATATCTACAAGTGCGATGTGAAGGAAATACAGAAGTTCTAGAAGATTTTGACTTGCAAGGCAGAATTTTTCAGACCTGCATGGGGGAGAGGAGATTGACATCAGTCACTCTGTTCACACCTCAACTGTAACTATTGGGGGGGGGGGGGTAG
>NW_009603879.1:3686-5940 GCF_000690535.1 Cariama cristata
GCAAGGAAGTGTTTTCCACAAGGAAACTCCAACTGCAGTGTCCCAGCTGCAGGCAGACCTATCCACCTTCCAATTATATTTAGATAAAAATCCTTCGGAAACTGCTTTTCCATCCCCTCCTCGGTGGGAGTTCAGAGTTCAACAAGTGATCATCTGCCAAGATGATCCTCGCTCTCCACCCCAAGCACCAGCTGCGCAGGTATTCTCCCTTTATCCTGCTCTAAACTCCTCCGCCCCAGCTCAGTAAATCCTTGTTCCCAGACTCTAGCGAAGTCACCAATGTCCCACCTCCAACCAAGCTTAGCGTCCCTCACCATTAGCGACCTTCACACCAACATCCCACCAAAGCCACCACATGCGATGCTGCCGTGTGGACACAACACAGCCCAGACCCTGCCCTGGGGCCAGGTTTCCATCTCCAGTGCTCAAAAAGCAAGTGATAAACCAGAAGAGTGGCTGTATATAGTTTTTCAGAGCTCCATTACCTAGAAGTGTCTGTACTTATCAAATCATGGGTCCACTTACCTGAGCATGCATCCCAAGTGGCAGACAGAAGCAACACTTAAGCACTTATGGCATCCCTTCTAAATTGCCTTCCAATCCAACCATTTCTGGCTCTGGGGGACCTTTTGAACCTTTCCCCAGCCCCCAGTATCACACCTCAGCTTTTCTGCTGCAAATTAAGTGCCTGTCTTCTTCTGTTGTCCCCCACTAGAAAGACAGTCAACCAAGCTTCATTTTCTCTTGTCCCTAGAAGCCTAACACCCCTCCTAGCCTTTGCTGCTCTACAAACTGCTGGAGCGTGAAGAACCTGAAGCCCTCAGACCGTGAGACACTAGTGAACAGAACCAAGACTGCTTCTGGTTTGGCAGCAAGGCACCCATTGGTGCCTTATGGGATTTATACCCCACATCACCAAGCTGACTCTGCCTGCCACAGGGTTAACTAGCCTGCCTCCTCCTATGTATGGGATTTCCAGGTATGGCAACTTCCTCCCCACCAGACAGAGAACAGCACTGCGGGGTCTGGAGAAGCACTAGAGGACATGTGACAACTCTGGTGTGTCTGCCAGATACTGTTCAAAGACATGTAGGGAAGTTTTGCTCCAAGGGGCTCTTTTCTTTTGAGCAAAGGAGACTCTTGTAGGCAAGGTATAGCTGAGAACTGGCCAAAATAGCGGGTAGAAAGGGAGTGGGAACAGCTCCACTCCCAGTCAACAGCAACACTATTTTTTTGAGGGAGGACAGGGCGGGGCTGGTTGCTTTTGTTCCTCAACTCTTCAACTACACACTTCCCCCCTACAGAAAGCGGTCCACGTTCCCCTTAACAGCACAGCATGAAGCATCAGCATAACTCACCATGATTATGCCTGACGCAGCTTAGAAGTCCGCATCTGCAAGAAAGAAGGGCAGATCGTTAGGCTTCAGGACAAACAGCACCCCCCTCTCCCATCACCATGAGCCCACCCCTGCTGGAAACAGCCCCAGTGCAGTAACCAGAGAGCTGCCCTTGCTTGGCTGTGAGTTTGCTGTAGCAGGCTGGTCACCACAATCAGTCCCCACCGCTCTATCCTCCTTGATATTCACTAAATGTAAAGCCAGAAATCACTGCATGACCCATCTCTTTCTCAGCAAGTTCACCTACAAAGAGATCTGAGTGCTCCACCAAGAGCTGTCAGACACAGCATAACCAAATACCTACAAGTAATACCAAGGCAAGTCTTCTCTATCTGCTACGAACAAACTCTTTCATGGGTACATATACACAGCCTTTTCAGCAGCCCAGTGGAAACCAAGTTCATTTTCCATCTATAGCACAAGACTTTCAAAATCCACCCCATTATAGCACCCTGTTGCCTAAGGGTAACAGAGACACTATGAAGAACAGTGGCAAAGCTTGAAGAGGAAGACACACAATACCCCATCTGAAAGACTGTGGCTCTTTGAAGGCAGAGTGGGTCACCCTGCAAGTGTAGACATCGCCCTTCTGGGGGGTGAACGGCGCATACGCCAAGCGCTCAAAAAACCACTTCTCGTTGAAGGACATGTCCGTGTACTTCACACCACTCATGGGTTCCCCGTTCTTGAGGAGGGCGATCTCAATCTTCGGAGGGTGGAAACCACTCACGAAGCAGTTGAGGACGTTTTCCTCTCCGAAGGAGGCATGTTTGCGGGAGTACACCTGCACCTTCGGCGCCTCTGGAGAGGAGGGTAAGGGGGCAGTGAGAAGCAGAGCTGCAGCAGGCACCGCCTAG
>NW_009603880.1:0-309 GCF_000690535.1 Cariama cristata
GCCGGGGAGTGGCGTGTGTCGGGGTGCTCTCCCTCTCTCCAAGTCCCTGCTGTGTCTTCTGGAGGACAAAAGCACCTGCCAGTGAACCCTGGGGGGACCCCGAGGCCCCCATCCCGTAGGGGTTGTGCCTGCAATGCTGGGCAGCTGCGAGATGGGGTCCGGGGCTGGCAGGGAGGAGATCCCGCCTGCCCACTCCGCCATCCCCTCTGGACCATGTCCCTTCCCTCAGGACCATGTCCCTTCCCTCAGGACCATGTCCCTTCCCTCAGGACCCGCCTCGACGCCGCTGCATTGGCACCAAGGACTCTG
>NW_009603880.1:501-4730 GCF_000690535.1 Cariama cristata
CTGAGGAGGGGGAGCGGGGACGCGAGAAGCTGGTTCTGCTTCTTGCCCCTTACAGATCCGCCGTGTGCTGTTTGCTCTCTGAAAGCAGGAGGCACCTTGTAATCGTGCTGTACGCAAGCACACAAAAGCCAAATCCGTTTTCTTACGGAGCATTGCTTCTTCCTGCAAATGTTTTTCTGCCAAAGAGAAATTCACCATAAAATGAATTGCCTCAGTCAGGGTTGTGGGAACTCCCGACGGTACCTGTGTTATACTGCGCGGTGAACAGAAAACTGCCGTAAAAAGCCTGTGCCAGCAATTTTGCTTTTAACAGGAGAAAGGTTTGAGAAAGTCCTTAAGATACAGACCCACTGCTTCGCCTCCCGACGGCAGCGGTGGGGGGAGATGGAGATGGGGACGCGTGGTGAAAGGCGGACAGTTTCCGCGACCGGTCTCATCTGTGCGGTGAGCGGTGCCTGGACCTGGGCGGCTTCCTTGGCTGGCTGATTTGGGGAGGAAAAGGGAGCCTGCCGCACAAGTAACTTTGAACTGTCTGGATTTTCTCTGCCAAGCCCTCTCTGGCCGATCTGTTCCTCCGTAAGGAGTCACTGCACCATGTTTCCAGCAGATAGGATATTCAGTGCATCACTGACTGGCAGCACAGGCGATGGGCGATTCACCGGCCGATATCCGTGGTTTTCCCCTGGCCGAGCTGCTTTCCGGCTGGGATGTGAAGCCTGTGCACTAGGGATGCTCCTCCAGTGGAAATAATCTCCGTGTGCCGGTTCCCCCTCGAGTACGGGTGCGCGGGTGCTCTCCCCCCGTCTCCACGTTAGTGTAGCGCGTGGTGTAGCGTGGGTGTAGCCTCCCAGTGTTTCTTTTTGCAGCCTCAATATTATTTTAATGTTGTTTGTGTGTATAATTTTAAAAATTTGATAAAAGGTTATGATTAAGGCTGGAAAACCAAGCCCATAGCTACTGGGAAATGCTGGAAACAGGGTTGCCAGTGCGCTTTTCGCTAGGATCTTTGTAAGCACGCGTTGCAAACTGTGCTCCTTGCCCAAGTGCCTCCTGTCTCCCGGCCCCAGCTCCCCTGCCCTCACCGTCCGTCTCATGGCCCTTTGCCGTTTGGTTCGGGCTCCCTCCCCGTCACGGGACAGAGGGTACGTGAGCACCGCGGTGCCTGGCTGCAGCCCCGGCCAGTCTGCAGGGACAGAGCATCCTCCGAGGATGGGGGTCCTGAGGGGGCACGGGGGACCCCAGGGACCAGACCTGCTCTCTGTTCTCGTGTGACACAGCACGGGAACCGTGGGGCCACGGGGCCTTTGCAGCGTTAACTCTGTAAGAAAGCAGCCTTTGTCACGGCACGAGGCTAAGTCCGGTCACAAGGGACAGTATGTGCCAGAAAATAAAATATAACAAAAAGATAATTTAAACTGCAGTAGCATTTCTCAGGTCCTGGGTAATCGGTGAGGTCTAAGTTTGGATCATTTAATCTTAATTTCAGCCAGTGCTGTGAGCCGTCCCCAGCCCAGGGTCGGAGCTCCTGCCCACGCGGGTGCACCCACAGCCTTTCGGCTTTGCCGTGGGATTCCCACAGCACCGGGCTGACCGGGCTGAGGTGATGGGCAACTCCTGCCTTGTCTTGAACAAGCATTCGTCTCCTCTGCTGTACGTTTGCTGCGCTTGTTTCACTAAATACCTCCCTGTGCGATGGTTTCAACAGCCGAGCCTGGCGCCCCATCCCCACATATCTGCTATGGTCGGCATTTTTGTTGTTGGGTCGTGTCTCTGCTGGCTGCTCCGGGCATCTTCCCGGTGCTCCCGGCATGGATGGGGCAGAGCTGCTTCTCTACTTCTTCTGTCAAAAAGGAGGTGAATTAGGGCAGTACGGACCTGACTGATACAGGGAATAACTTGGCTGGTTGCAGGCAAGAAATATCTGCAAGTATGACTTGAACTGGAAAGACAATAAAACACGGATGGGGTTTTGCTGCACTCCTCCTCTCCAAAAGTGCATTGTGCATTTTTGTTTTTAAATGCACCCCTGTTACAGGGGTAGAAAGCTCACGTCTCTGCTGATGGCCAGGAAAGCAGAGGTGCCCAGGATGACCTGCAGGTTCGGGGCTCACAGTGACACCGGCCGTGTCTGCAGAGCAAGAGCTGCGGCCGAGCTGTCCCCCATCCCTGTCCCCCATCCCTGTCCCCCATCCCTGGTTGCTGCTCCGCTCCCCTCTGACACCAGGTGGTAACCTCCATGTTCCTACCAGCCCGTTCGCGGTGGATTTGGGGCCGGTGCGTGGTCTCGCACCGCGGTAGGGCAAGCCTGGAGCTAACGGGACTCCCAAATGTGGGGGTTTCGCTGGCAAAACGCCTGGCAGAGGGCTGCTCTTTCAGATGCGAGAGAATGTTGAAGTAAGTGAAACCGATATCACGTTAAATGCAGTAAATTACTTTGAGCAGATGAAATATATAAAGGACTAAAAGTTTGAAAAATAAAGGGAAATGTTTTGTTAAGCCATGGGTGGTCTGGGCACTGGGTCCTCATAGGATACCGCAAATGCAAATAATTTAGAGAGGTTAAAAATGGTGCAGGCAAATTTTTGGCAAACCTCTGCCTTAGGATGAAGCCGAGTGGATTTAGGGGTGGGGGGCTGCGGGGTGTCGGGTGCTGCCTCTGGTTTAAAGCAGGAGGAGTTGGGGGGGCTCTGTTCGTGGTGGTGATGGCAGCTTTCCCTGCGTGGCTGGGGAGCGATTCTCGGGGTTCACGTGGATCCCCTTTAGCAGCTGTAGCAGTGGGAGCGTGAGCCGGCAGCCAGGGAACCCCTCGGTGCTCGGGTGGGGAGCAGAGGCTTCCCCCCACTGTGGGTGTCACCCCCTCAGCACCCTCTTTTCCTGGGCACAGCACTACCGGGGCTGGGACCCTCCCGGGTGAGGTGGTCCTGCACCTGGTGAGCTTTTCCCACCGAAACCCCTGCGGGGCAGGGACAGATCCTTTCTCCCCTTCAGCAGCACCCAAATCCCACCGAAGAGTTTGTTGCACCTCTTCTGCAAGCTGCAGGTAACGTTTTGTCCAGGGGCTGAGCCCTGCTCGTCGCGGATGCAAGGAAGGGGAAAAGTGCACGTTTTTGTGGGTGTAATGTTTAACTTGGGCTTGCCTTTCCCCAGGACAGCTCGACTTGCAAAGTCCTTTTGGTGCCGATGGACCATCGCATCGTGGCACCGGAGCTCCCACCGGCATCCCACCGGCATCCCACCTGCCCCGGCTATCTCCCGAATGAAAGCTCCTATTTAGGGCAGCTGGAGAGCGGGTGTGAGTGTGGAAGTGATGCAAACAGATATATTTTTTTTCCCCGCCCCGATGATGATGGTGATGTTTCCTCCACCGCAGCACAATGGTTCCCATTCATCGGCGCTTTTGCTGGGAATGCTGGCCTTGTTTTGATCTGTTGTGCCCACAGATTGTTTCCTGTCCAGCTTTGGTAAAACAGACAGAAAAGAGGCTTCGAGTTGACAGGCAGACTTTGACTATGGCTTGGAAAATATTATTTCATGGGACAGCCTGTGCCTCCCACGCTGTGTCTCTCAGGCTGGAGAGAAAAAAAAAAAAAAAAAAAGGCTTGATTAATGTACGGAGATTGAAACCAGGCAAAAATTTTATACTGTGTTTTCTTTGAATGAATGGAAATCATTGTGGTCTGAGAGGCAGCAGAAGACACACTGAGTTTTTCTCTCGTTCGCACACATGCAATCTCTGCCTCTTGCTTATGAATAGATCCACGGTGGAGCTAGTGAAGAGGTTGCTCGGGTAGGATCAAAATGTGGGGTCGAATCCTAGCCTCTTTATCCGATCAAGGCTGCGCACAGAAACACCTGATGGAAAAACCCCACCTGTGGATGGTAGGCGAGGTGGGGCTGGACGGGGATTTCCACGTTTCCCCGGGATCCCAGACAAACGCTGCTCCTGCAGCCAGGCTGCTCCTGCCCTGGGGTGCAGAACAAAGCCCAGCGCTGCTGCTGGTTACAAAACAAAACTGTTGGAAGATGCTTATTAAGCACCTTTTAATTAGCCTCTCCTGAAGGGAGATGTTTATTACTATGTGAAAGTTAACGAGCAGAGTGGGTTTCTTGAGGGCTTTTCTTTTGTGAACGGTGGGGATGGTACCAAGGTGCGTTTTCACCGTGGCTGGTGCTCTGGAGAAGTGGTCTGGAAAGGTTTGGTGAGCCACGAAACAGGATTGTGGCTCCCC
>NW_009603880.1:4819-6303 GCF_000690535.1 Cariama cristata
CTGCCGATGCCAACGGCATCTTACCAACAGAATCCTCAGATGCAGATGTCCCAGCCCCCCTGTGCGAACGTGCAGATTGACTTTAAGAGAAGAAATGCACAATTTAGGCAGGTCTTTGTGCCAGATGAAATGAGGCTGCGTGGATGTCTGGAAAGCACTCTCCTCCATCGCTTGCTGGGAGAGCTGGGGCTTTGGTTTGGCAGCGAGGGGACGGATGCCCTGCGCTCGCCCTGCTGCAGCATCAGAGCTGATGCACGTGCGCTCCGCCTGCCAAAGCCCTGAAGTTCTCACTTTGCCCATCAGAAAACAGTATTTTATCATAAATGGCCATTACAGCTCTTCTCGGTCATTAGGAAAAGGAAGCAGGTGTCTGGGAAGCAAGGTGAGGTGGGCTTGAGCCACTTTCCCCCCCGGAGATGTTTGCAGGGCTGTGCTGGATCAGGCAGTGCCTCTGCCTGCGCTTCCCCCTCCGGAGGCCTTTCCCAGCATCTCTGTCACCTTGGATGGAGCTTCCCGGTTCGTGTTTGAAGCCTTAGCAGATGCTGCAGGACTGCTTCGATGCGCTTGGCTTGCAGCATAGGTGAGATCTGACGAAGCAGCCCCTGGTGCAAGGCTGAACGGAGGATGCCCATGGTCCGTGGGGCGCCGTAGCCTCCCTTCCCGCTCCTTCCCCTTGACAGACAAACTTCCACCACTGACAGACAGAAGCCAGACTGACCACGATGTCTTGGCTTCCTCCTATATCCAAGAAAAATTATTACTGCGTGAATAATGAGATCAGCGTGACACCAAACACAACAGTGTGTTCAGCCGCTCCCGGAGCAGCTCTGGAGCTACCGATGGCTCCCGTCATCTTGCATGGCCAGATCTGCGGGATGGGCAAAAAAAATGCGGTGGGAAAGCTGTGTGGCCTGCAGTGTTTTTATTGAGCTGCCTTCAAAGCTACCAGATGTTTTCCTCACCAGGAAAACATTTGTTCTCCTGCAGTGCCTGGATAGTCTATCATCCTGCAGATGGACCTGCTCCCCATTCTGGTGCAATGCCGGGGAGTTAAGTCTGGGGTCTTAGGGTGCTTTGCTGCTCAGTCCCTAACGCGGAGAGAGGCGGGCAGGGAGCAGACACCTTCTTTTCCAATCTTTGGATCAGGAGCTGAGTGCAAACATTTTCCTGGTCCTCAAAAATCGTGGTAGCTTGGTTTGGTCACGGCATTCTGAGTTGCTGGAGCCTGGGTTCAGGGAGAATTTAAATTTGTGGGGGAGACTTCCCTGATGCAAACCAGGTCTCTGGACCCCAGCAAGGACCCTCGCCTGCCTGCAGCACCGTGGGTCCCCTGGGCGATGGATGGGCGGTGGGAAGGCGCTTGTGTCCCACCATTGAGCAGACGCCGGGGGAGCCATGCTGAGCCCCCCTGGCAAAGGGAACCCATGTCGGATCCACAGCTGCCGTCAGGCAGGGCTCCAGCCGGGCGAGCGGCCCCCTTCTTC
>NW_009603880.1:6334-6937 GCF_000690535.1 Cariama cristata
CCGGGAGAGCGGCTCCTTGGTAGTTCTTGGCAGCGATCCGCATCTTGAATGGTTTACCTTGGCCTCGCAGTGCTGGTCCTGCCTCCTGCCAGGCTGGGGAGGTCGGGGTGGGTCCGTTCCCCCCAGCCCCCCGCACTGGTGCAGGAGGGATGCTTTTGGGAGGATGCTTTTTTTGCTCTTTGAGTCTTGCAAGTGGGCGCTTGGCTGGCGGGGGGTGGTTTTCCATGGCACGGCAGTGTTTAGGGGCAGCTGCTCTTTCCGAGGCTGCCAGCTGTCAGAGGTCGCTCTCGGCTGGCGATGCTGCTGGGGAGCCCGTGGAGATGCCAAAGAGGGAATTGCGGAGCGGAGCTGTGCACCCACTGCTGGGTCCCCTAGGGGTGCTGGGCAGGGTTGAGGGAGATGGGGAGCATCTTCCAAAAGCAGCCAAACTACAGGAGGTAGAGGGCTGCTGGAGAAAACGGGTGCTTTGTGCTTTCCTGAAATTCAGAAACCAAAATTCAAGGCACTTGAAGTCAGTGCCTCAGCAGGGGAAACCTGTGTGCAGTGATGCAGCCCATGGCGGAGCCAGGCTGAGCAGAATCCCTTGGGCTCTGTGGCTTTTGT
>NW_009603880.1:7038-8150 GCF_000690535.1 Cariama cristata
GCAGCCCAGCCTCCGCTGGGCCCCAGCTCCCGGGGCTGGATGGGTGCCTCAACCTTTATTTATTGCCCCGGGTCGGAGGAGGAGAAGACCTCCCAAGTCAGCAGAGAGGTCTCCAAAGCCTGGCTGGGAGCCGGGCTGCTGGCTGCGAATCCCTCGCTGGCTGTTCGCGTTTACATCACCATTTGTATAAATAGTCTCCCCTCCTCTTCTCTCACTTCTTCCTTATCCCTTACTCAAGTGTCTAGACCGAGGAGGGTTTTTGGTTGATTTGTAATACTTAGGAGAGACAGCTGGCCTCCCAAACAACATCTGGCTCCGTGGAAAGTCTGTGTAATGGTTGCTTTCTTCTCTTTCTGTGGTGGTCACTGTGTCTGCAGATACAACCTGAGGGCCAGGGGATGCCCGGAGCAGCTCTGCCTTCTCACCTCCCTGAGAGAGGGCTTCGTGGGGAGCTGCCAGCCTTTCCCCGGCTGTGCTGTTGACCAGCTGAGTGGTTTCTGGCCGAGCTATGGCTGGGTGCCGCAATGGCCCAGCAGCCTAAGGTGACCCTGCAAGAGGAGAAGGCTTCAGCTCTGCCTTTGCAGGAACCCATGAGCAGCAGCTGCTGAATGCATTGTAAAGCTTCCCCAGGGGCACGGCTCACCCTGCACCCTGCGTTGGAGCTGAGGTGCTCGTGGTTTCCAATGCACCCATGTTGGGTGTTTGACAGGAGAGCGGCTGGGGAGGCTGCCCAGAGCCGGGGAGGAGCACGGCGGGGTCCTGGGGCAGCCCAGGCTGTGCCTGATGCTCCGGCCGGAGGACAGGCAGTGATGCGGTGACAACAGAAGATGGGTTGGCCAAGAGGTGAGCTGGGACCAGCGGGGCCAGGCTGCGCAAGCACCCGCCCTTGAACCTGGTCCCCGCTCCCTCCCTGGCCCCAAAGGCCAAAACTTGGCAATTACGCGTTCTCCGGGACCTTACTGCAAAGGTCTCTCCTGCCCAGCTTTGATCTGCAAAGTGTGTTCAGTTCCTGTTCACCTTAAAAGAAAAGAAAGAGGGTAAAGAAAAAAAGCAAAGAAAAAGCCATTATCCCTGTTTATCTTATCAGGACAATGCCAAACAAAGCTGACTTT
>NW_009603880.1:8196-8490 GCF_000690535.1 Cariama cristata
GCAGCCCGATTTAAAAATAAACCCTCCGAGCAGGGGAAGCAATTTGAATGAAGACATTGTTACTGTACACGATGCGATAATCGGGCCTTTTATAGCTACAGCTGTTAGTAAATTGTTTTGTTCCAGGTTTTCGGGCTGCATAAAGGAGCCGCTCTGGTGCTTTCACACTCTCCCCCGGGGTGGTTTAACAGTGATGCTGCAGGAGAAGGAAGAGGAGAAACCATTTCAGTACTTTTAATTTTGCTCTTAGCTAATGATCCCCATCGGGATGCAAGCGTGGACGCACGGGGATCG
>NW_009603881.1:0-671 GCF_000690535.1 Cariama cristata
AATGGTCACAGAGGAATTAGGGCTTCTCCTCCAAAAAAAGGTGGTGGGATCAACAGCTCAACTGAAGTGCATCTACACCAATGCACGCAGCATGGGCAACAAACAGGAGCAGCTGGAAGCCATTGTGCAGCAGGAAAGCTATGACATAATTGCCCTCACCGAAACATGGTGGGGTGACTCGCATAACTGGAGTGCTGCAATGGATGGCTATAAACTCTTCAGAAGGGATAGGCAAGGAAGGAGAGGCGGTGGGGTAGCCCTGTATGTTAGGGAGTGTTTTGGTTGTCTACAGCTTAATGATGGTGACGATAGGGTTGAGTGTTTATGGGTAAAAATCAGGTGGAAGGCCAACAAGGCAGGTATCATGGTGGGAGTCTCTTATAGATTACCCAACCAGGATGAAGAGGCAGATGAAATAGTCTATAAGCAGCTGGGAGAAGTCTCACAATCACTAACCCTTGTTCTTGTGAGGGACGTTAACTTACCAGATGTCTGCTGGATATCAAATACAGTGACAGGAAACAGTCTAGGAGATTCTTGGACTGTGCGGAAGAGAACTTCCTGACACAGCGGATGAGGGAGCCAACTAGGGAAGGTGCCTGCTGGACCTGGTGTTTGTGAACAGAGAAGGACTTGTGGGTGATGTGATGGCTGGGCGGTGGGTTTGCTGG
>NW_009603881.1:1314-1680 GCF_000690535.1 Cariama cristata
GGCCAAGGAAGGCTGGACATTCTTGAAGAAGAAAATCTTAAAGGCACAGGAGCAGACCATCCGCATGTGCCAAAAGATGAGCCAGCAGGGAAGAAGACCGGCCTGGCTGAACAGAGAGCTTTGGCTGGAACTCAGGAAAAAAAGAAGAGTTTATGACCTTTGGAAGAAAGAGCAGGCACCTCATGGAGGACTACAAGAGTGTCGTGAGGTTAAGCAGGGAGAAAAGTAGAAGGGCCAAAGCCCAAAGATAACGTAACCTGGCTACTGCTGTAAAAAATAATAAAAACCGTTTCTATAAATACATTAGCAAGGAAAGGAGGGCTAAGGAGAATCGCCATCCTTTACTGGCTAACGGGGGGAAACCCA
>NW_009603882.1:0-17227 GCF_000690535.1 Cariama cristata
AGCACCCCAGTCATGAGACTCGTCCCACCGTGTTTCGGTGATGGCGACTATGTCATAGCTTTTCTGCTGCACCATGGCTTCCAGCTTTTCCTGTTTGTTGCCCATGCTGTGTGCATTGGTGCAGATGCACTTCAGCTGGGCTACCGATCTCCCCTCTAAGACTGGCCTGCTGTCCCTAGGCTCATCTCCAGCATTCGGGGTTTTATCCCCATCCCCCTTCAGACCTAGTTTAAGGCCCTCTCAATCAGCCCTGCCAACTCATGGGCTAGAATCCTTTTCCCTCTTTGAGACAGGTGAACTCCATCTGTCATCAGCAGGATGACATAGAAGTGGGTAATAATTGTTATCTGTGGAACATTTAAGTGGTCCAGTAGTATAGTTATACCAAATCTTACTCAATTCAAGCCATCAAAATATTTATGTTTCATATGGGATCTCTGGAATCCTGCCACTTGGGCTGTGGATTAGATTATTGCAGAATAATCTAATTATAGTTATTGTCTTTAGTATTCTGTGCTTTAAGGACCTTTAGATTTAGTCTAGTCTGATCTGCTAGGATGGAATGTAAATTCAGTACAAGGCACACTTATAGCTGTTTCTGAAATGAAGTGTTTAGAATTTGAGACTTGAGAGATGACTGGCCCACTCAGTGAACTCCAGGCACCCCCAGAGAAAAATAGTGATAACCATGAAGGATTAAGTGATCATCAGGGCACTGAATTTCTTCAGCCTGGCTAACTGAAAACATGCAACCAACCACCTTAGCAAAACTCTTTCATTTCCTTAATGGTGATCTTCAGGCAGGCACCTTGTATTTTTGTGCCAATACCAGCAAGAGTACACTGACTAGACTTTCACATTGGTATTGCTATCAAACAGAACTCTGTTCTTATGATCATTTATTAAAAGCTGTTACTTAGTTGCTTCCTATATTATAGATTAAATTGTGAAGCTTTTGCTTTAGGTGTGTAGGAGAAATTCTGTTCCTGTGTTTAACTTTTCACTTTTCCTTTTAATTCAGGAAATCATTGTCCACTCCCTTCCATTTCTGTTTGTTAAGGAAAAAAGTTATGTGATAGAGTAAGAAATTTTTATGGGATTATTTTCTTCCTGTTAGCTTCTCGATCAACTCAATTAATTTAATGACCATCACACTTATTGGAGCTTTTATTTTTTTTTTCCCCCTAAAAGAACTGGTATCCAACTAATCAATAAAATTTCATTTTGATTATGATAACAATTGCTTTTTTGGAGGATTTTTACCATCTTGAAGAAAATCTTCTCATTGATCTGAACTGATTAGTGTTTAGTTCTGGGAACTCTAGCAGCTGTATTGGGACTATATCTGAATTTTATCATTAGCAGGCATTGTGATTAGTAAGATGAGAAGGAGAGATTTGTGATGAATGAGGTACGAAGCTACTAACAGAAATAATACAGAAGAAAATTATAATGTCCTTGCAAATCTCGAAGATTATAAATCCAAATTTTTGTCATTGCAACAGTGTTTTCATTTTTTAGCTGGGCGGCTGTGACAAAGTTGCTGCACTCAGGTTTTTTTTAAAGTGTATTTTTGTCGTGCTTGTGTGTTTGCTGTTCACATAGCTTATAACTCTTTCCAAGAAGATGTTATCTGTTTTCCCTTTTCCTTAAATATTAAATTTCCCTCTGAGTATTGACTGTGGTGGAATAAAAAAGTATGTTAGAATGAATTATAATTCAATACAAACTGTCAGAAAAAGAAGTTGTAATCATACTTTTAAAATAAACTTACTTGTTTCTACTTTGAAATGCTACAATAAGAATTCCTGCATTTTATCTTTCATGAAGGAAAACAAAGAAAATGTATGTCTATTTGTGGGAGGAAGGCAGTCAGAACAGGCATGAAATGATGCTGAACTCCTGATTTCTCAGTTCAGGTTCATAAAAAATAGGGCTGCTTTTGGAAGGAAAGAGGTTTTTTCCTAAATCGGGGATAGATGTTTCTTATATTTTAAGACTATAGTAATTAAGTGTTCAAATGAGTGTTTACAGTTTGTCGCTTTTGCTTGTAATTCATTCCTGTAGAACAGTGGTTTTCAGCCACCTGTACTCTGATGTGTGCAGTATTAAATGTCGTATTTAGTTACAAGGAGAAAAAAGAATCAGTTGAAGTTTAATCAAAAAGTAAAATTAGATATCTTTATATGGTTTAAGTAAAAACCAAAACAAAACACACCCAAAAAATCACCCCCCAAAAACCCAAACCCCAAACCAACTTTGTAACATCATTTTGACATCAATCTCAGAAATTTACCAAGGCTCTAATACTTATTCCTTAAACGGGAAAAATGGGCTAGAAAGACAAAAGGGCTTGGCCTGCTGTAATCCCTGTAAGTGTAAGAATAGAACTTGGGTCTCTTGATTGACTGCCTAATATCTAGTTCACTAACATTAAAAATTTATCAAGCCACCGTTCAGTATTAAAATTAGATTTCCAACTACACGTGATAAAGTTGAGATAATTGTCTTTAGAAACTTGTAAACCATCTTTCAATTGTAATGTGTGTAATGTCTTTCCTGTTGTAAACTGATGAAACTTTTATGAATAATATCTAAGTGTAAAATTCAAAATAAAACAAATGACATAATAAATTGCGTGTTTGGTGTTAACAGATTTTATTAATTTTGTGTCTTCAGGGGCTGATGAATGAAAACAAAGTTCAGATCACTGTTTTAAATCCCAAATCCATAACAATGGGTCAGCGATATGGACAATTTGATCCAGTGTCACATGAACGGTCAGATGGCATCCTAGCAGTGAGCTTCAGAGCGTTTGCTTCTTCCCCAGTAAGTGCTTAACAGGCTTAGAGCATTTTGGGAAATGACTTTTCAATTTATACATTTTAGTTTTGAATTCCATGTTGTTTGCACAACCATCGTAGGATTCATATGCTTAATAATTTGAACGCAGAGGCTGCAGTTTGGCTTCCTTGTAGTTTGCTCCATAAAATGTACTTTTGGTGAATTAAGATTTGTGTTTCAGAAGTCCTTATGTGAAGATAAAGGGTTTTTTTGTTTGTGTATATTATAAATAAATTAATATTTAATATTTCTACCATATTATCATTCCTTATTTTGTCTGATTATGGCCCAAATCTATGGTGTTTCTGTATATGGGCATTTTCATGTTTATTTTGGAAGAAGCTGCTGTCTGAGTGTGACTTATGGCTGACCTTCCATTGAAGTCCGTTGAAATATTTTCACTAAGTATAATAAAAGGTGTATCTACCTGACAGATACTTTACTTTTTGCTAGTGATTGCAGTGTTGGACTCTTTGCCTCTATAAACCTAAATAATAAACTAATAGTATATTGAAGTTGATCAGTGTGAAATTAACCATCTCTAATAATATTTGCAGAACTGCATAACTGCTTTGTATTTTCCTGTAAGAAATATGATGAATACCTGTGACTATTTGCTTATATTTTAAAAAACCGGACATATTACATTTAGATATTACCATAGTCCTTAAATTAGCCCTGTTGACTTCCGTCATAAGTGTGCGGTAGGTATTACTGATGAGTAGTAGCTTGTATTAACAGTCTCACTGTGTCATAAGTTAAGGTATTTGAGTATGTTGCAGTTTGACAGGAGCAGTGTATTGCATTGCAAGTATAACTGAAAGAAACCAGTCAAAGATATTAACCCTCTATAGTTAACTACAGTATATGCTTTCAAGTTATAAAACTAATTTGTGACTATAGATTGTGATTTCAGAAACTGCTTGTGAATACAACTCTGTACTCCAAATATTTTCAATTATTTTTTGCAGAAAATAACTTTAGATATAAAATAATTATTTTACAGTAAATGTAATAAAATAAATTGCAAATATTTGATTAAAAATATTTTCTGCAAACCAGACTCCAGATAGAAAATGGCTCATTTTTGATGGCCCAGTGGATGCAATATGGATTGCGAATATGAATACTGTGCTTGATGATAATAAATAGTTGTGCCTTATGAGTGGAGAGATCATTAAAATGTCACAGAAAATGAGCCTTATTTTTGAACCAATGGATTTAGAAGCTGCTGCTCCTGCTACTGTAAGTACCTGCCTTTGAAAGGCTGATTACAAATTTCTTTGATTATTGTGATTTATATTCTAATTAAAAAAAAAAACCCTGAGAATAGCAATTATAAATTTGTATTTCTTTGATATATATTTAAAATAAAGAACATTGTAGCTTGGTTTTTTGTTTAAATTTTTTAAGGTCTTACAATATGATGTGAAAAATTACTTCTTTAGATATGTAACGTAAATTACATATACGGAAGACCCTGTAACTGTTCAAAGTCCAGCTCTTACAAGTGCCCAAAACAAAAAGAAAAAATGAAATCATTCATGTGCAAATCTTTAATCTCCCAAACAAATTCTGATAAAACTGACAATCACTGCATTTCTGGCATCTGTTTATATCTACCACACCTATTTTTTCTGATGGCACTTTGTAGAATGCAAAAATTTTCTCTGGAATATGAATAGAGGTTCAGATAACAATATAAACAGAACGAAATATCTGCAAGGTCATACTGGGAAGGAATTTTTACTTAAAAGTTATATAAAACTTAATTAAAAATTGTTAGGGACTCTAATAGTCAGTTTTATTATCTTTTGTGACCTCGATGTTGGGAACTAATTATATTTAAGAGGAAAATCTGTCTTTGACATTAGGTCTCCTGTTGGCTGGAGAAATAAAGCTAGGTTTGAAACTTGTCTGTCTCAGGGCTCACAGAACCCCACTGTACGCTTTATACCAGCTTCTAATAGTTGCAGAAGCTGTGTGTTATAATGCTGAAGTTCTTGTAGATAGGAAAGAAAAGTTGGAGATTGCATAAGATAACATGCACCTCTTTGTTTCTTTATTTTTAGGTTTCAAGGTGTGGTATGGTCTGTATGGAGCCCCATATGTTAGGCTGGAGACCCTTAGTGATGTCTTGGCTAAATACAGTGCATTCAGGAATCAGCTCTGTGCATAAAGAATTTCTAATAGGCCTGTTTGACAGGATGGTTCTGCTCTGTCTTGATTTTATTAGGAAATACACAAAGGTAGGATAAAGAACTTTTTTGAGAAGAGTAAATGAATTATTTTCACTTCCAAGAGCCAAAGGAACAAATAGTTTTATTTGGACCACGTTAATTTATTAATTTTTAAAAACAGCTGTTAAGATTAAGGTTGTGAGCAAGAGTTCTTGTATTGTTTGACTTGCTTCTGAATGTATTTTAGATACATTTATCCTACAGGATTTTTTTTGTCTTCACAGTGAGGAAAAAATCCTCACCATCTAGCAGTCTCTTTTCAGTGAGTAAAACACACCTGCAACTGAGAATATTTCTTCTTTCTTTTCAGGAACTGTCTCCTATTTCAGATACAAACTTAATTTGATCAATAATGAATCTGATGGACTGCATGATGGATGAATTTGCTGATGAAGCCAAAGTTAAAGCTATGAATGACAGTGACATTTTCTCTTGGCTTGAGGTATGCAGTTTGTTTAACACACAGAATAGGGAATTCCAAACCAAGCTTTAATGAGAAGGACTTCACAAGTAATAAAACTATATTTTGTAATTAGAATACATATTTTGTACTGTCCATTGAGGAAAATTCTATTATCTTCTTTGATAATTGATATGTAGTTGAGTCTGACATGTTTGATGTCTTGATATAAATTTAACGAATTTTATACAAACCAACCAAAATTGTATATAATTCCCCAGTTTCTGGTATCTCAGTTTATTACTAGTTAGATCAATGCTATCTAAGGATTACAATTCAAGGAAAGCTCTGTTAACAGACATAGCCATCACTGTATGAGGTAGGCCTCTGAATAACAGAAAGATAATCTAAATTGTTCTGGAATAAAAAGCAGACTATGCTTGAACTTTCTCAAAATAACGGCTCTGCGCTGAGCAGTTGAGGCATTTTGCTGCACAACAAAAGTGATCAGATGCTGATAGTTAACATAATGGTGTTCTGTTTTACCAGCAGCACGGTTCCATACTATATACATAAAACCAAGTTGGTCCAGTATAATTGTACTGTGATTTGTGGCAAAGATTTCTTTGACTTCAATGAATAAGAACTTCATAATATGCAGGTACTGAAGTTACATTTTGGTTTTTTCCAACTCTAGGGTATTTTTTTGTTTTCACTGATATGGTCTGTAGGAGCCAGCTCTAAGAAAGGTGATCGACTGAAATTTGACAAAGTTGTGCAAGAAATGCTTAATGGAGCATTTAGTGAGGAAACAAAAAACCAATACAAATTGTTGAGCAGTATTGATCTGCCTTCAAAAACTTTCACAGTCTCATTTGCAACAGAAGGAACAATTTATGATTATCGGTTTGTCACAAAGGTGAGGATTGCAAAATAAGATGTGGACTTCTATTTTGAAGCAATCTTTTATGAATGCTACAAGGTGTGTGTTGTTATTATAAGTTTGTTTCTGCTTCCTGCTTTTATCACTGAACAAGCCAGACATCCATCCTTGCAAGCTAGTGATGATCTTGGCTGGGACTTGCAGTACCAAAGCCTGTCTTTTTGACTACCAGAATAATTGCCTGTTGTAGCAGAACAAGTTTGCAGTAAAACTCAACTAGTTATTTTTTTCTGTTACTGTTTCATTCTTGATTTCTTGCAAGATTATTTTACTTTGGGTTTCAGTCCTTTTCTTAGGTTGAGGAAGCACTTAATATACTTTAGACCATAACTCTTTCATTACTGTAGTGGGCTACTTCTCTGCCTCTTCTCTACCCCTTTTTCCTGGAATGAAATGTGACTCTATGATGCATCTCTCCCAGTGAAGAAGAAAACTCCATGCAGTGGATCTTGTAAGCTCTAGAGACTCCAAGATAAAATAAATGTACCTTTTTTTTGAGTTTGTCATTCCTGTATAGATAAAATAAAGGTACCTTTTTTTTATCATTCTTGTGAAGTCCTGTTGCAATACAATGAGAATTGCTTTTGTCTAGATTTCAGCTCATGCATGGTTCCTGCGTCTTGTCAAGGAAAGTGGCTGAGATTTCAATCAGCAGTGAAGACTTTATGTCTTCTGATCATAATCCATAAAAATGTGTTCTTCCAGTAAATGGATTTTTGTGTTCAGAGGTGGGAATATGCCCCCTCTAAGAAAGACTTAAGGAGAGTGCAATCTCTAGGAATTTCATATGACTTATCTCAAGATAGAAATTTTTTGGGACAGGATAGAACATACAGTTGTTTCAGGGCTGTTTAGTTTTAAAAAATCTCCGTATGTTAATTTACTGCTGGAGAGTTTTGATATCTTTTAAGACTCCTCTAGTAGGCTGATTAAAAGAGAAAGCTTTGCTGTGGAGCTTTGGCACTAAAATTAATCTGCCCTCAAATTCCATAATTTGGAGGTATTTATTCTGAATGTGGGTCTGTGAAAAGGCTGAGTACGCTTTTTTTAGCTTTAGTGATTAAATTTATACAGTAATTTCCTATTTTATTACATACATATATACTATATATAATGTATATACAAATATATGTATCTTTTCATTATATATATCTAAAAATATGTGTACAGATATAAAAGCTAAGATAAAGTCCTTGTCTTTCAGTAGTTGAGTGCTTCAGGCACACGTGTTACATTTCTTTTTAAGTACTATCAAATTGAAAGCACTGCATTCTGAAACAAACCTGTGAAATTTATTTTTTAATCCTTTTAAAAATTGGTTGATAATCCCATCTGTATAATCATAGAACTTTGATTTCTCTATTTCCTTTTATTTTATGCTGTTTTTTCCTGTTTGTTACAAATATATGACTTTCATATAAATTAAAATAGGGAGCAGGAATTTGGGAACCCTGGGTGGAAACACTCAAATCAGCTTCTCCTATACCTCAAGATATGATGTTTAATGAAATAATTGTACCAACTCTGGATACTGTTTGATACATGGCATTGATGGAATTGTTGACAGTGCATCAAAAACCTTCTATATTTGTGGGGCCAACAGGAACTGGAAAAAGTACCTATATTACTGTAAGTACGTTTAATACTGATATTAAACATATAGAAAGGGTAAGATGAGGAATAATTTGAGAACTTACTTTTTTTAAAAGGAAAATGAGGCATGCATTGTTGGATATTATGAAATGAAATTAGGGGCAACTAAAAATGCAGTTCCGTAGCAAAAGGTGGTGGGTTTGGGTTTGTTGGGGTTTGTTTGGGGTTTTTTTTTTCCTTCTTTGCACTTCCAGACAAAATTCTTAAGAAGCGCCCAGATATCCACTGGAATAAGCTGCTAACAGAACCCAAACAGGACTGTTCAGTTGGGTTCCTGTATTGATTTACTTGCATTGTGATTATAGATATAGTTGGGATAGTCCACACAGACACTGATGCACAAAAGACTGAACCATTTAATGAGACATCTAGTCAGGATTGCTCAAACCAACAAGAAAAAAAATGCATACATCCTGGAGTTAGAATCAAAAATGTGTGCTGCTATTACTGTGGAAAAGTTTAGTAGATAACCTTTTCTAGGCAGATGCTACTATGGCAATTCTATGTAATTCCATGGAAAACAGGGAAGAACAAGAATTTTGTCACTGAAAGAAGTATGGAGGCAAAAAATTAACAGCAGTATTACCCAAGAATTCTTTGTAGAAAAAGACTATAGTGGGAAGGGGAGTTGGCTAGTCAAGATCTTCCCAGGCAGTTTTCTTCAGATAATCAGTTAGCTATATCTGGTCATTACAATGAAAAGCAGCTGCCTGTTTCAAGAGAAAAAAAATTTTAAATCAAAACAATTATGTGTCCTGTTTTATAGAATGCCAGATATTCTTTACCTGTCTTATCCTTGTCTTTGAGACAAAATGAAAAAGAAACACAAATAATAATTATAATTTAATTTGACTTTAGCTTTTGGCAGTACGCAATTTCTGTTATTTCTGAAACAAAATCTTCTTGGCAAAATACTAATACTTTATCTAGTTCTAGGATTTTTAAGCTTGATATAATCTTCCTGTAGAAAGGAAAAGATAGTTTTTGTCAGTATATGAACAGTTAATTGTTTCAACATGAGTCTTTTGTTTTCCAGGAAGTAGCAATGTCAACAATTGTTTAATATTTAAAGAAATTATGTTATACATTGGTATCTCCTATCAGCCATCTTATCTAGACTAATATTATATTACATATTTCTGTATATGACACACACAGTACATTAAAAAGACTATTAAGGTAGTAAAATAGAGTTCAGAAGCTAATAAATTCTACCTTATACAATAATTTGACATCTCTTGTGTATTCATTATGATAAACTCTTGAATTGCATGATTATACACTTTTTCTCCCCAGTAGGATTCTACTATTACTGTATGGGTATTAGTCTATTTACATTTTTTTGAAAAAGAAAAAAGACTGTTTTATATAGTACTGGCAATGAGTCCCATTGGAGATGCTTTCCGTAATCACCTTTGTAAATTTCCAGCTCTTGTCAACTGCTGCACACTAGACTGGTTTCAGGTAAAAATAAAACTTCTGTTGGGCTTGTTATTGTAATGCAAATGAAATAGAAACATGACTTCAACCCTTTTTGTAGCAAGTAATTCTCTTTGGTCAAGTTAGCAGTGAAAAATACCTTGAATCTTCTTAGTGACATGTTTTAAATTGTTTACACCATTAATAATGTAATAAAGGCCTGTATAGGGTGAATGCAAAATCATCAAGAAAATAACTGTTTCACTGTGGTATAAGAACATAACTGAATGAACATGTACTGTAGACATTACAGATTTAAATATGAAGTGGTTTTTTCTATTACCATGACTACAAAAATCTAGGGTGTCAAAGAAGTTTGAAACTGAAATACCTGTCAAGCATACAGACATCTTTTGTTGCAGAACACCAAATTTTTCCCCCACTACGCTGCAGTAAAACTCTATTCTATCTGACTGTTATGTTCAAAAGATCTTAGAATATTTAAGATATAGAATTTAATCATATAAAGAATCTGAGGAACTTAAGTTTCGTCAAATTTTAAAATGTAGTAAAAAGGTTATTTTGAAGAGGAAGAGCAGAGACATGATGCACACACATATGGACGTCCTGAAAATGCAAAATTTTCCTTTTAGTAACAGTATTTCTATTGGATGAAATAAGACAGTGGGCTTGAACTGAATCCCTAAGTAGTTCAGTTCATTCCAGTTCTATTATTGTCCTATTTGATGATCATTTCATCATGAGGTCATTTCTCTGTGCCTCAGTAACTTTACCTATGAAATAGGGTAAAGACAGTTTTTTGAAAAATGTTTTGAAATTTATGAGTGTGAAGTACTGAGTAAGAGAAACACAAATAGAAGAAGAAGAGAAACCTCTCTCTGAGGTGAGAGCTGAAATTTGAATGTGATATAGGAAAGAACCAGAAACTAGTCCAGAGGAGCGAGGAGCAAGAGTCAGGAAAGAGAATATTGGACTTTGGACTTCAGATCAGCCTTTGGACTGCAGAAAGAAGCAGATGAAGTGGGCCTGATAAAAGCAGTAAAATATGGTATTCAAGATACTGCACAACAAAAAAACCATAAGAATTTGAAACTACTTAGTTACAGTGGGTTTGAAATTTTCAGCCTCCGTGTCAAAGAATATGGTTAATTCTTTAAACAGATCTCTAATCATACTGTCGTACTTTGCCTTTCAGGAATCAAAAAAAATCACCATGGTGCCTATCATCCAGTCATTCTCCAGAAATGCATGTTGTGAGTAGCACAAATGATAAGTCTCCAAGTTACCTCTACTGATAGTACAAACAGTGGTGACTGAATTAACTTGGGTTTTGTACTTTGAACAATATGTCAGCTCACCTATGCTCTGGAGATGATGGATGGTGACAGACAATTTATGAAACTGTTCTGCAAAAATATATTTGTTCAGATCTCAAATTTCTGCAGACAGTAAACACAGGCTTTTTGTTGTTGTTGTTGTTTTCACCGGTCATGAGCTTTTCTATCACAATAGTTAATACCTTCACGAAAGTTGTATGAAATAACTGGGAGTCTATGCTGGTTAGCAGGGGCAAATATCCAGAGAACTATAACCAGAGTAACTCCTGCTATCCCTGCTCACTGGCTGAGCAGCGAACTGGAAGAGGCTGAGCAAAGAAGAAAAATGAGGTTCTCTGGCAAGATACTGAACACCCTGCAGCCAATCATACTTTAGCTTGACTATCAACACATAGCTGTTTACCCATCATGTATTAGGCATCTCTGATCTTGTCCCTGATTTTCCTTTAAAATTCCCTTACCGCAATACTTTGTCTTTCTTCTTTTAATTAAAGGAATGACCATCTCTTTGGGGGGGCAGGGGCCAGAAAGGTAAACCTGGTCTCTGTCAGCAGAGATGATATAAGAAAGGACTTTTGAAGGGAACAATAAATTAAACCACATTAAAAACTACAAATGTAGAACTTCAGTTAAGATTGAACAAAACAAATACAAGTTCTTCCAATAGGTCTTTTAAATGAATAAAATGAGGTTATGATACAGATCCCTGTTACATGTAAGAATGGCAAGCCTGAAAATAACCTCATTTTTTGTTAAATTCTTTAGGAGGACACACTGAAGCAGAGGATCAACTTGGGACTTGAACACAATCTTATTAGTTGACAAATGTCTCTTCAATTTGGCATCAGAAGGTAAGCTTTGAACCACCTGCCAAATACCTTTGCCAGATGGGCAGAACACTCCAACAGAGAATATGGCTGTAGGTAAGAGTTTTCAAACAAAACACTATTGTGCATCTCCTAGATGAATTAGAATGGTACATGTTGCTGAATGGAGAACAACATTATCCTGGTATTTGCCTGTCATTTTAACTGGCAAAAAGTGCCTTCCAGTAGAAAACACTGTCTTTCTGTTTCACAAAGCAAAAGGAAGCAGCATCTAGCAATATCTCATGAAAGCAAGGTGGGCAGGCTTGACAGGTAGAAAAGTCTCCTTGCTACACTGCCTTTGGTTATATCT
The DNA here is from genome assembly GCF_000690535.1 of Cariama cristata. Lineage (NCBI taxonomy): Eukaryota > Metazoa > Chordata > Aves > Cariamiformes > Cariamidae > Cariama > Cariama cristata. The sequence goes on from NW_009603882.1 coordinate 12,037, forward strand.
CTCCATTTATCAGACAGCTTAGCTTTATCTTGTAACTCCACCACTGTTTGCTTTTATTGCTTATGTCTCTCTCATTTTAAGAAAAACTTTGGTTCGCTGTCTAGGGCCATGAACCTAGAAACCTGTCTTGAAGTCACTGGTACTTTTGTGCATGTGTCTCTTTGTGTGTACACATGTGCATCATGTTTAAATAACAATTCCAGTAATCAAGCCCAAGCAAGTCCCATCCTTGTCATATAGATCTAGGGGTACTTTGGAAAATCTTGGCAAGAATTTCTACTGTCTTTGAACAGAAGATGTACAGGGCAGATTCTCCATCTCATCACAGTGCTTGATAATTTCTTTAAAACTTACTGTGCTTCAATGATTTAATGGTCTAAGAGCTTTTGAGCAGAAACAGAACAGCCATATTTAAACCTAAACCATTGATTTTCTGAATATTATTGGCATTTGTAAGACATATTTTCTAGAAAGTATAAAATACTCAGTATTTTATGTGTGATGGGGAACTACAGCATTCATTTAGGGAAATATATTGCACTTAACATGTATCATAAAGATTAGCCTTTCCACTCAAAGGATTTTGCAGTCTAAGGCTAGATCCTGAATAGAGCAGACTGTACTAAGGCCATATTGGCCGTAATATATTCTTTTGGACAGATTCAATGAAATTTGAATCTGCAATGCAGAAATGTTTCCTTCTTGCTCTGCATTCAATAACAGACTATGGTTTTCTCCAACAGATGCTAAAAGACAGATTCTTTTAAATGATCAGTTTCTTGCTGTCTCTGAGCATACAAGCACAAAGGCCAAGGAGGTCATTGTTTCTGTTCTCATCCCATACTATATGAAGGTAAGACTCCAGTGTTTCAAAGGTTTCATTCAGGTTCCAGTGTAGTTATTAGGAATATTTCCATTCTTTTCAGTAGGCATTATAACATGCTGGTTACTTACTACTGCTTTGTAAGTAGCTAAGAAAGTTCTGGCATCCCTCTATCACCTCTCCCGCTTCTTCCAGCTCAGCATCATCTTCTAGTTCTTTGGGCCTCTTACTGATTTTTTTCCCCACTCTTAAATGTGGACTTCCAGACACAGAAATTTGGGCTACCTGAATATTTCCGGGAAAAATGCCATATTGTCACACAGTCTTCAGCAATAAATCTCATTTCTGGCCTCTTATCACTAGCTATTTACGCTGAACAGTCCACAGCTGTCGTCGCAACTGCTCACAAAATAAGATCCTCACTGCTGTGACCAAAGGTGGGAACACGTGGCTTTAGGGGGTTAGGGGCAGAGGACATGGTGTCATTGTTACCGTGTTCTTAGACACTCCTCTAGTGCATGTGAGCAAAAACACTGGTCAAGTAAAGAAAGACCAAACTACCAGCTAGTACCTTGTGATTAAACTCAACGAGGGAGTGGCCACAGGAGTCTCTGCTAACTTTGACATCAGAGGGTCAGTCCCCAGAGTAGCTGGCCACTGCGATACAGCACACTAAACATAGGTGGCCTCATGCTGGAGGAGTGCTTCTGCCCATGAGAGGCTGGTTGGCCATGGCAGGTTTCTCATGAAAAACAACAAGATTCCCATGACCTCAAAGCCTGCAAAAGCATGATATGTGTTGGCAGTAGCAGCAGTGCTTCTGCTGCCCAGAAGCTTTGAGCCTTAGTAGTGATTTCAGAGACAAACAGCCTGGAAGATAAAATTAAGGAGGAATGGGTTAGTTCCCTCCACAAAGTAAAAGAAAAAAGAAATCTCAGCCTGCTTTGTCCCAAGACAAGTTGTGCCATAGAGCTAAAGCTATCACAGAGGGTATTTTAAAGTCTTGCCTTTCAGAGAGACAGTTGCACTTAAGAAGAGCAGAGGTGGAGACAACAAAATGAACAAAAGACAGTAGCACTGCTGGCAAACTCAAAAGATCACTTTGAAGAGCAGGAAAATTATCTGTCAGCCGTCATGTGAATAACATGTGAGATTAAGCAGCCTCACCACAGGAAAGTAACTGTTTTTGGAGGGTGCTGCTTCTGCCACTCACTTTCATGCTGAATCGCCTTTTTTATTAACTCTGCTGACACAACAAAAAGGCACATGCATGCTTTTATTGCAAGACTTGTCAACAGAAAGGGTAGATGGAAACCTGGCTGTCAGTTCTCCCTCTTGTTCCTGTCAGCTGCTGGCTTCTGGTTTTGGGTAGTTTGATGTGAATGTTGATTCAGTGAAGCAGTGTAAGTCCTGTTGAGAGGATGTTCCATCTCAGACAAGACTCACTGTTCAACACGTAACCCTGAGTTTTACATTTGTCATGAGAGTATCACTGGATACCTTAAGGTATTTCAGCAAAATGCAGGAGTCATGGTGAGATGCAGGGGGTCTGCTTGATTCTGCCAGTGAAGATCCCATCATCAGCCTCTCACAATCTGTATTTGACCTGTAAATAACCTAACAATAGTTATTTCTTGATGTAATTTATGCTGATTCACTTATTACTTCCCACATACTTCATAATATCTTTAGCTGCCTGTTGCTTATAAAGAACTGTGTGTTCATGTTAGTCTCTTTTTCTACCAGGCAATGGAATGATCAGATGTTGAATGAACCTTACAGACTGATGCTGAAGAAAATTTTTCTCCCTCCATCAGCTCTGGGTGGAAAAGTAGGATACAGAAGAACTCTGCTTGTCAACTTCCTTTTCAGATTTTACCTGGAAGTGTTACATGGTTTACATCACATGAGAAGGATTGGACAAGAATTGCATAGCCACATCAGCACACAGGCTGCAGGAAAACTCTGCTTTTTTAAAGATTCAGGAATGTGAGAGGGAAGGGTAAAGGTGCTAGGCTTTACTTCAAAATGTGTGAGGAGAAAACTTTTGTTTCAGAAATAATGGTCTGACAACACTGCTCTGACATCACCTTCCTTTCAGTATCCCTTCATGTTTGCTGAGCTCTCACAGGAGGAGAGGAGTGCTTTGGGGATGCTACAACGTGGTGTTCCCCAGGGCGTCCAAATCCATCAGGTGAGGTGTGTTTGTAGCTGGGACTGCTACAGACCCTCTATTTTAGTGAGCATTTTTCCCTTCTAACTTTTTATTCCTAAGCCTCCATTAATTGTAATGTGAAGCTGCTGAAAGAGTTGACCCTGTGGGAAATCTTTTATATTTTTATAGATTTCCTGGTCTTTCAGGGTGTAGATGCATTCCTTGCCTTCAAGGTGGTGTGCAGCATCAGGCTGTCCTGACATAGCTGAAACGGGCACAGCTTTAAGTTATGCAAGTGCTCAGCAGAATTTAGTTAAACTGTCTGGTGGGCATATAGCCTGGTGGGTATACATATATCTGGTGGGTACAAATAAATGGGATAACCTACTGCAGCAGCTCTGTGATTGTTCAGGCTTTAAAGATTTATTTGCAAAGCTACGGTATGAAAGGAAGAGGTGGTTGGCATGTGAAAAAGTTTAAAAAAATTAAAATTTCATCAAGAATTTTCACCCGTATTTTTGGTTTGTTGCAAAATTTAAAAACTTTTAAAATCAAACTTTTGCTGCTGCTTCTAAGTTTTCCACCAAAAACTTTCAGTGTCAGCCAAAAATTTGTTTTGTTCTCCTTTAAGAGGCTGAGAAGATATGTTTTACAGAGAACTCTTTACTTGGTAAAAGCCCAACCAAAACATAAATGTTGGAAGATTTTCATGGTCCCTGATAATAGTCTGTTTCAAGTTAATGTGAGCTATCAGCAGTTCAACAACAGAGAGCACCAAAGCTGTGTTTTCATGAAGTATGTCTGAAATGCTTTCAATTCCAGGCTGTCTTTTAAGTAATAGAGGAGCTTGTTGATGGGAATTTAATCAGCAAAAAATGGATGAAAAACTGGATGAAACCAGTTTTTAGTCTTGCCAAAGCTGGCCAGAATTCTAATTTACCTATCTCTTTAGGAAGATGGGCAAGAAGGAATTAGAGTCATCTGTGAATATATTCCTGATTTCAGATACATTATCTCTGAAGTAAATAATGGGAAATATGATTGTTTGAAGCAGTGGTGATGCTGAAGTGTGTAAATGTGTGTCTTGCACAAGAATGCTCTCAGAAGCGGTATGGACCCAGCAGACAGGCTAGCTATAAGATCCAGAAGACTTTAGCTCTCCTTTGTCTGCTATGGTTCCACTGTGTGAACTAGTCATTTTGTCCCTTTTACCTCTCTTTTTCTTGATTTTTATTTTTTTCCTATTTATTTAGTGCAATCTTACCACAGTGCAGAAGAGACTACCATTTACTAGAGATGTGAGTGGTATCTAATGCAGTACATTTCTCAGACCTCTGTCAGGGCACCGTGGTGCCAATACAGCATGAATTCTAAAAAAGGAGTTAGCCCTTTATAGTGTGTCCTACAAATACAGTCACAAAATCTAGGTGGTTTCCACATGGATTTTATGATCACAAAACACCCTCAGGAAGTGTTTTTGAGTAAAGTTTTCTATAATTACTGTTCTGGCTTGAGGATAACGTGTTCCTCTTCTGCAGGACATTGCCCCAGGACAGTCTCCACAAGATCTTGTGGGTCGTCCCATCGTGCACCAGTCTGGTATTAAGCGTGCCACTGGTGAAGCAGTTTACATTGATGCCGTTTGTCCAGTGGATGGAGAACTTTCGCTGGCTGTGGTCACCAGTATTAAAGCCCATTCAAAGATTGTGTAAGTAAGAAAAAACCATAAGCACGCAAGTATGTTAACAAGTATTTTCTATTCTTATTGTCTGATTTGGCTGTATTTTGTGGTCTGTATCACAAAAGAGGTAAGAATTTCTTCACTGTGTGCTTTAAATAGCGTCAGATATGGACAGAACAGTCCATATTAATGCATTCACCCCTTTTACTACAAAAAATGTAGGAAGAAAATATATTCTTAGATTTTTTATTTCTCTGAGGGGAAAAGGTGAAAGGTGTAGTTATTAATAGTTCCCAACAGATGGCTCCCGAAGTACGGAGGTGATGGCAATGCTGAGTACAAATACCAGATTAGTTTCCCGACCAGCAGTTCTATCGTATCATAAGCCAGTGTTACAAAGTACAGTGAAATGATAACCTTAGTTCAGCCCCCAGAGATAATAAACAGCACAACTGCTTATTGCCTGTTTATTAACAGGAACACGGACTGCAAGTAAAGTATTACTTGAACGCAACTCTGAGAACCAGCACAA
>NW_009603883.1:0-667 GCF_000690535.1 Cariama cristata
AGGTGGGACAGGCCACGGGGGGTGCAGGGAAGAGCTCGTGTCAAAGAGTTGTCACAGTTAAGATTAATAAAATTCATTTCAAGTCTTTTTTCGTAAACCAATTTTGAGACCTCCTGAGATGGGGATCTACCAATTCAGGTGAAAGTGAGCCCAAACCAAAGGCAGTCTCTGTGGAGCAGGAGGCAGCACGTGACCCTTCCCTGGTCCCCCCCACGGCCACAGCTGCATCCCACGCAGCATCCCACGCAGCGGGACCGCAGCTGCAGCAGGAGATGCTCGGTCAGGCCCGACCCCGGCAAGCGCAGCACGGCCGTGACCGGGGACACCAGGGAGCCCCCGACCTCCGCAGCCCCAACGCACCCCCCTGGGAAAGCACCCCAGGGGGGTAACGCCAAGCACACCCTGTGTCCCCTGCTCCTGCAGCCCCCTCGGGGCTCCCCCTCACCTGCAGCACTGCTCCCAGGTGACAGGGGACCCCCTGCTCCCACCCAGGAGCCCAGGGCCGCCCCGCTGCGGGCAGCACGTCTCCACGGCCCCTGCGGCACAACCGGCAAGGGGCAGCACAAATCCTCCTGGAAGCTGCATGCAAGAAGCACAAGGATCATTTCTGCTCTTTTTTCTCTCTCCTTTTTTGCCAACTCTGGTGCGTGCGGCGAGGCAGGGACGG
>NW_009603884.1:0-14603 GCF_000690535.1 Cariama cristata
TGTCCGGGCTTTCGGACGGCGGTTTGTTGCAAGGCTGACGCTCAGTAAGGCTTCTAAAAGTTTGCGTGAGATAAATTTTGAGCCCTTTCTGGTCATTTGGACTGGAAATCCGTACTGTCTGCAGGACACGGAAAAGCCAGCATGGATTCCGGGAAATAACTTTTTTCTCCCTACTCTGGCAGAGACTGGCTGTGCCTGAGAAACAGCCCTTGAGCTTGCTGAAGCATCAAGGGCGGGGACATTTCCCAGCTACATCAAGAGAATATGGATTTATGCCCTCCTAAAAGCGCACAGACTCCCCGCCAAGGGACAATGAGTTTGTCTGGTTCTGCATGGTGACCTCCTCGCCTGGCTGAGGAAGACTCCTGGGCCTTCCTCCGGCCGCGGGAGGTTTGGCTGCGGGGAGCCCTGCCTGGGGCAGAGGGGAGGGAGGGTCTGTGCTGAAACCCTCGCGCTGGCTTTTCGGGTCAGGGAGAAGCAGTAAAGCCACCATGGCTGACGTGAGGTGCACTCTTACCATCAAATCGGCGGTCCTGAGCCCGCTCCTGGAAAGAGCCCATCAGGAACATCAGGCAGAAAATTGCTGTATGTTTAAAAATTGTTAGTTACCGATTGCGTGTGTTAGAGACATAATTTCTTGGGTTGTCCCATACCGTTTTTGTGTTAATGTCTGCACTGGTGATTTTCCAGAGGGACACACAGAGTAAATCCTTATTCACTTTCAAGACTGCATGTAAAGTCCATTTTAGCTGGGCAGTCTGGAGGATCTTTCGTTCAACTGGGCGCCGTTTCTGTTTACACATCTGTAGCATTTGAACATTGCAGGATTGTTTAAATGCAATGTTTAAATGCATTTGACATTTAATGTGTTTATGTTTAAATGCATAAACATTGCATGACCATCTCAGTTCATGGTCTCAAACATAAATAACTGGGGGTTTTGGCCTGAAGCAAGCAAACTGACAGTGGAGGAATTAAAGGGAACCCGAGAACATCTCTCCATTATTGACAGGTAATGGATAACAGAATAACTTTATTGGCAGATAAACAAATAAGTTGCTGAGTGCTGTATCCGTTAACGGCTTCCCCACGTACTCTGCCAGTACGGTTTGAGAGCCGATGCCCGGACCCCCGGGAGTGCTTTTCTCTTGCAGCGGGAGGTGGGAAGATGGAGAGGACAGGCAGTGAGGAGCAGAGGGTGTGTGAGGGAAGGAGGAGGCATGGGGAACTCTGGGAGGCAGGTCAGAGGCGTTAAAAAAAATCTTTGACCGAGAAACATGAAAAAATGCAGAAGGGAAAGCTGAGAGAGGTAACCAGCAAGAGAGGTAACTGGGAGCAGAGAGAGGTCCTGGTACAGGCGGGCATTAAGGTGTCCTGGTCGGGAGATGGGGAGGGGGCAGAGGAGGGCACACACAAATGTCGTATCCGGAACGGGCTGTGGCATCCAGCGAGGGTCAGGGGATGGGGGCACGGCAGAGGGAACGGGGTCACACGTGGGGTAATGTCTCGTGCTTACAGACCCGGGTACCTGGGACACAGGGGTGCGGATGGCACAGAGGGATTAGAGAAGCCCACGCTGGGAAGAGATGGGGAACAGCCAGACTTGCTGGCACAGGAACACCGGGGGCAGCTGCAGGAGCGCCTTGTGTGGCCCTGGGAGAAGTTCGGGCCCTTTCTGCCCGCATCTTTGTCGTTCGATGCGCGGCAGAGGCAGCGTATGCAGCGAGACTGTCCTCGGCAGTGCTTCGCAAGATTGACAGCAATAAATTTTCCTCAGGGAATACATTGTGCGTCTGTTCTTTTCAATGGGTATAAGGTGGGAGAAACAGACAAAGGTAATTCGCTGGCTTACGCCCACTGCTCATACTTTAAATTTGGAAGCTTAAGCCTTTCTTCCTGGCATTGTGGCTGTTCAGCAGAGGGTTTAAAGCTTGGCTTTCAGTGGGGAAATCGATCAGCTTGAAAACCAAAAGTTCTCTCTGTCTGACACTGTCTTAGGAATTCTGCAGTGTCTACTGAGGGTTTGTCCCTTTTCTGCTATGGATTTCCTAGCGTGGGGTAGTTGTGCCGTGTTTTTGAACGCATGCATACGTCTAACTAAACATTCGCCATTAAACACATATAAAATTCACACACACATGCATTAAGCATATGGAAGGCTTGTTAAGAAGGATTTATTCCCTCCATGGTCATATACAAACATTTGAAATACTTGAAGCAGACTGAATCACCAGGCTAAAAATAGATCAGCAAGGTCTTCATATTTACTTTCTAAATTTTAAACCCTGTGGAGGCGTAAGGAAGCATTTAAAGTTTTCTCACTTTAATCTTTTCCTCTGATACCAGAAGGACTAAACAGAGGGGGTTCTTTCCTTGTCTTCTAATGAAAACAGGAGATTCTCAAGACTTGAAATGAAATCCTGAGAATAAGCAAGAGCGTGTTTCCTGCTTCCTTCCCGTGTTGTTCCGGCCAAAAATTGTTGTTCCCTGCCCCTCCTGCCCACCCGCTCCCCTTTCCCCCCACGCTTCTGCCTCTCTCCCCTCGGGCAGTCGGCGTGGTGCTCGGGTGGGCGACGACTGCTCCCGCTCCCCTGGTCCCGAGGGGCCCAGATGTGGGTGTAACTCCCTGTCCCGGAGCCTGAGGACCGTGGCTGTTTGTCACCTGCATCTCACTCGATCGCAGCCCTTGTTCCTCTTTCCGCAGCAGCAGGGATGGTTGGGGGGGTCGGGGTGCAGCTCCAGCCCGCGCTGTTTGTCCCTGTTGCGTTGGGGTCAGGGCCTCTTTCTCCTCCTGGGAGCATAGGAGAACCAGACCCGCCAGGAATCGCCCCATATCACAGCTGCAGGTGGCAACATCATTTATAGTGTCTGCACAGAGCCGCAGCTGGGCTTTGCAAATGCAGGAATTGCTGAGCTGCAGAGGTGAGCTAATGAAAGTAATGGAGTGTGGGGAAATTATTTAAAATCACCACAATCACCCTCATCTGTAGAAAACGGTTTTCTGCTCTTCCAGTACTCCAAACCAGCAATGCCGTTTTTGCTCGTGTGAGAAAGCAAGCTAGACGATTTTAACCTGAAAAGGGAAAGTCTAAGGACATCAGTGGCTTACAACAGTGTGGAGGGACTTGATATATGGCACTCCATCTCAGAATCATTTTACCCCTTTTGAACTCGTAGCGATATATGTCTTTGATAAAGTATTTTATTTTTTAATTTGCTTCCAAATAGAACCGAAAAGATATTTTAGAAAATCCTATGCAGGGACTTTTCTAAAGGCCCAACATTTAAAACCTTTCATGAGCATGCGCATGCATGTGTCTAAGAGAAATGTGTGTGTGCATGTACATATAAGAACGAGTCACAGTTTTCAACACATCGGCTTGCTTTTTGCACTCAAAGTTCACTTTCATTTGCGCAGTTACAAAGCTTTTGCTGTATTTGGTCCTAGATAAGATCCAGAGGGCCATGCCAAATTGGTGGTAGAGCCCTTATCGGCGGTTTTCATAACCGGCAGGAGTTGGGTTGGTCCAAGCTGGAGGGGAAGCTGCGAAGGGACTGGGCTGGGCTGGGCATGGGGCTGAGACCCCGACCTCTGGGTGAGGGGCACCGCTGGGAGGGTGATGCCAGCGGGGTGATGTCGGGGTGATGCCAGGGAGCAGGGCTGGCCGCTCCCCTGGCAGCCGGAGAGCCCCTGGGTTCCGACCCCCCCCCCGCCACACCGGTGTTTTGGCAGTCGGCGTTAGCGGGAGCCGGCGCGCGGCGGTGGAAGTGACACCCGTCTAGCAGAAAGGGAAAAAGGTGTTTGTGAAAGGAAGGCCGGGAGCTGGACAACTGCAGCTGGGCGGCTCTGCCTTTGTTTGAAATGTAGTGCCAGGGAGTCGGGAAGGCCTTTGGCTCAGCTCCCCCCAGCCTTGGCGTGTACCTGTCAGGCTGCTTTTTCATATTTTAGGGAGCGGTTACCCAGCGTTTTTAGGAGGCCTGGGTCTTCTTCAGCAACGGGACGGTTTGGCTTGGTGGTACTTGTCCCCTGGAGCGTGAAGTGCTGTTGTGGCGGCTGATGGGGTTTGTCCCCGTGCTGGGTGCGGAAGGGAGTGGCACAGATGCTTTGGAGAACAGTCTAGGCTGTAAAGAAGAATTAACTTAATAATCCCTGCTGAGAAAGTTGCTATTCATTGATGTCAGATGGTAAGTCATTTACATCACCCCATCCTCGTCTGTTGCTATAGCTAGCTACCTGTATTTCCAAACTATGTTCAGATTACATTAATGCTTTTTACAAAGCTATCGTGTGCTTAATTATAGCTGAATTTAATAGTTACTGGCATTGCCAGTATTTGATTGAAAATAAATAGCTACTTTCAAACTGGTTTCACCCTAAGAAATAGAAGCATTACTTCTGATATTACTGGTTTGGAACAGTTCTGCTGCTTGCTCTCTTCCTATTACAGAAAGGTAAGAAATTAAATTAGCCAGTTAGTTGTAATTACAGGTAAGATTTTAAAAGGAGAAATTAGAAATATAAAATTTGTGGATAAATACAAAGGTGAGGAATGCTTAAATTGAAAGGAGAGAGACCAATGAATACAAATGTGGAGCAGCAGGATGTAGATAAAGGTTAGTTGTGTGGGTTTTTTTCCCTCTGTCTGCTTTAAATACTGGTGAAAACTTGGTTCTTGAATTTAGCTTCAATTCAGACTGCTTCTCACTTGCTACATCTAATTACTCGCCTATTCACAGTGTTTTAGAGCCAACAGAAACTAAATGTTGCTCCTGTGTGTTCATTTGGTCTAGATATAATTTTCTGTTCAGGGCAGCCGTATTGGAGAACATAAAACTTCAGTGATTCATTGGGTGACTGAAGCTGTTAGTATTTCCCAGGGATGGCACAAGAAATCTCAATTAAGAGTGACTTCCCCTTAGTAAGTAAAGCCTTTGAATCAGAGCGTACCTCTGAGCCTTTTGTCTGCCAAATGGGTGGGGGTAATTCAGTTGAGAAAATGCAGTCAAGATGTGAGAGAAAAAAAAAAAGGTGCCTGGGGGCATGCAAAGCAGGGATGCAGGGATGTTAGCAACATGCTGAGATTTAAGATCCCAGGGTGCAATAAGGCAGAATATTCCCTTCTCACTCTCTGGGAATTAAATTAGGTTTCAAACCAAAGGGCTTTAGGAAAATAAAATCAAAAAATGTTTGGTTTTCAGTTGGAACTTTTATGTGACTTACAAATTTTCTGTGTGAAAGCTTGCAAAAATACAGTTCTTTGTTGGCACTGTAATGAGGAGTTGTCACTTTTTTAGTGGCAATGCTTTTTGTATAAGTGAGTTGTAACTTTAACTCAGGAGCCGTTCAATTATATGCCTAGTTTCAAAAAAAATTGCAGACTACGCTTCAGCAAAATGAATTCTCAAAATTTTAAAAGTATGAAGTGTGCTTTATAGTATATAGTACTTTGCAGTATATACGCTTTATGATAGATGGTGTAAAATCAAGCTTAAGATTCTTAATTCCTAGAATTATGTGTAGGACTGACGCAAGTTATTTTAAAAGTTCCAGTAGAGACTCTTGTTCCAACTAAATAAGCAGGTTTCCGCACGTGTAATCATCTCACACATTGTGGTGTTATACTAGTACATAAGAATTTATAATGAAAGAAAAAAAATACCTAGACTGTTCAGTTTCACTGTTCCTTCAGTGGTGATAAATACAGAACACATCCCCATCGAGGAATACACAAAATACAGTTTCAAAGTCCCTCCATTTTCAGAAGACTCATTAGGGAAAACGATGCTGACAAAAATAGGGCTTGGCCAATCTGGTTGGTGAGGACTTGGCTCTTTGCATCCCCCACTGTAGCAGCGGGAAGCGCTGCGCCCTAAAGGGGCTGAAGCTCAATGCGTATTTCTCTGAACGGAGACAGAGGACCAAGTAAGTAAAAAGGAGTTACGACGTAGTGGTGCTATACATTGGGTTTAGATGAATTTGAAAGATACCACTTGAGCTTTGTATGAAGATATCGCTATGGAGGGAGGATTACATATCTCTAAGTGCAGATGTCTATTTTAAGAGAAAATACTAAAAAAAACTAAAGAAATGGGGCTTTATTCTCTTTTCTTCATAAAATATGAAGAACATATTTTTTTAATATTTTCAGTGTTCTTCCTTTTATCGTGTGTTGTAAAGAGGCAGTATTCTTGATCTCAGCTGCTCAAGCTTAGGTTAGGCTTCCTGAATGATGAGAATTCTTCTTGAAGCAATTCTCCCCAATACATTTTTGGTATCTTTTTATGCCAGGTGGGGATTTTTTTCAGTATTTGAAATAGGCTGAAATTGTATTTTCATGCACTGTAAAATCAAGAGGGTTAAAAATCCCTGCTTTCTTCTCCTAATCTCCATTTCCATTTAAAAAAAAATATTTTGTGTCCACATAACTTCATGTGTTTGTAGAGAGGCAAGGAAATGCCAGCTGTCATGAATTCGAGGGTTGAAGATCTTCCAACTGTGCTAGCATCACTCCCAGGCAGTTGGGTTTTTTTTGAAGGACATGTTTTGTAGATCTAATAATGAGGCCGCTAGGCAATTTAAGGTGTTCTCCTCTGGACTCTTTTTAATTGATTCAGATCTTTTTTGAAGTGCAGCATCAGCAGGGAGTCTCATAGCCCAGCAGATGCGGGTCTTGCAATGCTGAGGAGAGCAAAAGATTTATTTTACGTGCCGTCTGTTAGTAAATCTTTATATAAAGGTTGCTGTTCTGTAACAGCAAGAAAGAAGTTGAGTCATGTTCAGCCCGCAGATCCTTTTGTGAGAACTGCCCCAGGGCCAACCATCTCCCATCTCCTGCTCATCCTCCCAACTTATTTATTCCCAAGTGAAGTATTTTACAACAATATATCCTTTCTGCACACTGCCTCCTGTTTATCTTAGCCCGTTTCTCCAATTTCCGTATCTATCTGTGTATCTAATCATGCTAAGTATGCCTGCAGCTCCTTCCAGCTTTGTGCAATCTGCAAACTCAGAAAGGAGGTTGCATGATCGGCATCAGAGGCTAGCCTGTGACGTGGTCCGCTCTTACTCCTGGTTTTCAGCACTTTCTGTTGGCCTCTGCAGGCTCAGGCTCTTCTTGGAGCTTGCTGCTGAGCATCGTGATCCAAAGAGGATGGTTACTGGCCCTGGAAAACCTCAAAGTAGACGTCTCGGTCACAACTCTCACAATGTGAACAGCCCCTAAACGAGTATGCTGTAAAAATATTGAATAGTGTCAAAATGTCTTGATGCGTCTTTCCAATTTGATGAGGAACCACCGATAAGTACTCTTTGATATGGTTTCCCTGACATGGCACTGACATGCACTGACAGTTTCATGTAGACCGATCTCTTCATGAATAGGCCATGCGAGGCAGCATTGGGAACTGTAGGAAAACAGAGATTCTTCTTATCTGCTTCCTTCTTGTTTGTAAGGTGTACCATTGTACTGTTGAACAACAATTAGCTGTATTTGATGATAATTTACATTGTTTCTCACAAAGGCAGGTGACCTTGAAATCTTTACGTGCTTCCAAATAGCATGTGTCATTCTTTATTCCCGAGCATTTTTTCATGTAAGTTTACATCAGACTGAAAGGTTGGTGGGGCCCCCGTGAAACCTGTTGGCTCATAATGATGAGCATTTACTTGCCTTTTTGCTGTTGTGACCACCGCTTTCTCTCACCGATGTACCAAAGACAGGCCTAGTGGCCTGTGGGGTTTGGGTCTCAGCAGCGTGTGGGTATTGGGTCGCTCTGCTTACCAGCAGGTTCTGCTTTGTGTGATACTGTTCAGAAATAATCCTCAATCGACCTGATTTATACCTGTTGTGATAATCTATAGGAGGTATTCAACAGTACCAGACCTTTTGTTGTTTTTCCCTCTTAGTAATGCCCAAAACTCTCAACGGGGCTTTCTGCTCTGCCTTTCCAGAGTTTGGGACAAGCGTAGGTTACCTTTGAAATACAAATGCAGGCCTCTCCCTTGCCTGTCACTCCCAAACAAGCTGTACCTTTTCTACGTTAGCATTTCAGCTGGGTGAGTTCTCAGCAGGTTTCTGTTATGCCAGTCAACTCTCATACTTTATTATGTGTTAAGACTTCCAGTTCCTCCTGTTTTATTCCTCATCGCTCTTTCGTTAGCACGCAGGCTTTTAACACGTTCACCAGACTGAGCTTCTATTAGTTCCTGTCCCTCTTGTGACCTGGCAGTGAACCCCAGTATCTCTTTTCCCCTCTTCAGAGTTTGTGCTCTTTTTTTCCCTCCTTTCCATCACTTCCCTGGGTTTTGACCATTGTCTGCATTGTTTTGGTTGAGAGGGGAGAATTTAGGTCACTTTGTTGTTTTCTGTCTTTCTTCACTAGATGGATAACAGCCGAATAGCAGGGAATCTGTCGTGGAGCCATTATCCCGTGATCAAAGAAACCAAAGCACTCTTGGCAGCACCCACAGCCAGCCGTGACGCGTGGGTGTGCATGTATGCACGCGTGTCTGTGCGTGCCCCCCTCCTCTGCCTGCTCTTTGACGCTAGTCTGGTAGGGTCTAAGGTGATGCTTAGGGAGCCCCTGCAACCTTCTTCCTTGGCTCAATTATTATCTACATTTGTCCCACTTTCCCTAGGAATCCATGGTTTTGCTTCTGTGTGCTTCCTGCTCCGATTTTTGAAATAAGAGAAGCTTTTTTGGCCCTCCTGAAAGAGGCCAGAACTATGGATGGAGGGAGGTCCCTAAGGTGCCTGAACACTCGGAGAGGAGCAGGAGCGCTTCCCACGCGGGCTGGGGCTCCCTGGGCTCCTGAGACACTGAAGGGCAAACAGCAGGCAAGGGAAGAGGCTCAAGACCCTAACAAAGGGAAACAAACTTCTAAATAGTTTTTTAAAAAACTATTTAGAAAAATCCTGCATACCTAAGGGCTTAGGTGTCTCAAAAGAGAGTTTGTCATTTCGTTGAAAATGTCATGGCCACCTCCTCCTCTTGATTGCTTCTTCCTCCTTCCTTTAAGGCCCGCACCGTTTAGCGCACGTACGTGTCTTTGAGGGCCTCTATGCTACTTCGTCACCTAACCGCGAGGCCTTTGCCATGTCGAACTGACCACTAAACCGCCCCAGAATAACGAATTATCCCACATACTTGGTGCTTGCAGCAGTTCCTGCACAGTAGCTGTGGCTTCCATTAGTACGTACCACCATTCAATGGCACATTCCGCATGTTTAACCGGTGACCTGGTTCCGTACCTTATCTAGTTAGCTTCGGACTCTGATTGAAACTCAGCAAAAGGGGTTTACAACCTTTCTGTATTCCTAAAGATGCAAATGGGTGTGGTGAATTTAGGGCTATTAAAAACTAAGAAATTTTCTTAATTACTTTATGAGGACTTCATTAAGATACTTAGTAAGGCCTCAGAAGTCCATGAACCTCAAGCTGAAAACCACAGCTTCCAAAACAATATACTGGGAATTAATGGTGAATTCACATTGTTTGTTACCTGCATTGCTGCTAGTAAATAAGAGGAAGGCATCTGCTATCTATTTAAGCAGTGAAGATTAGAAGTTTCAAAAGCAATTCGTTTACTCCACTGATATCGATATGGAAAGGACTTCAGAAGACATATTATTCTAAATGTCTCATTTCTCTTTCTCCCCTTTCACCATACTGGTATATGGTTTTCAATATGGGGAGGTAACACGAAATCCAGAAGGATGCGAGAGCCTGAAATGAAGAGAGATAAAACTATCACTATATTTCTTATAAACCTAGATAAGTGTGGTTGTAGTTGAATACTCCATGAATCTGCATCTTCAGTACTGTGTCGGCAAATGGTGAACATGGTTCTCTATGACATAATGTCCGCTACTTCTATAATTATCATTAATAGAATTTTACATGGAAAATACAATTGAAATATGACTGCTTGTCACTGTGCTATCTTGCTGAAAGATCACGGTGCTGATAAAGTTCTCCAGATGACTGTAATGCTTTTAGTTCTGAGTTATCAAGTTTCCTTGCAAAAAGACTTGACTTTAAAAATATTTGAGATTTCAGTTCAGATTCTTGTGAAACTCTGCATTTTGCATGCACTTTGTAGTACAGAAGTATGACTCTCCAGCAAACACTCCCACACCTTCACATGGTTTGGGACTTTATTACAGGACATTACAGTTACAAGAGTGTGTGTTTACTTAAGGCTGTGTATTTTCTGCAGTTGTTGCTGTAATGTTTTTAACAGATTGATTTCTGTTATGCTTCGTTGTATAAAAGGTGTCTGGCAAACCAGATCATTTCTTCAGATATCTTTGCTTTCTTAGAGTCATGGAGCATGTGATGTGCAGCCCGGACTGGTGTGGGATTATTTTATTTACAGCAGGAGGGGTATGGCATGGCCCGGTCGGCACTGCCCAGGACCCCAGCTCAGGAAGACCCTGAGTTCCTTTCTGGCTCTATTTCTTATTTGCTGTGTTTCCCGGTGCAAATAACTAAATCTTTGTGCATCTTCACCCTCTATTTCTGACTCTGATCTAGAGGGAAAATGCCCTTAATCTATATGCAGCATTTAGTACAATAAGAAAGACCTTGTTCTTTAGGTAAGGCATCCAGTTGCTTCTGAAATAAACACTAAATACATGCGAAATGCTAAATAATATTTGAAGAAGTAACTAAACGTGTTCGGGAACTGGAACAACATAAAAGATCTATTTGGGCAAACATCTGTCAGGAAAATCTTCATTGTGGTCCTACTACCTGTCATTTCCTGGTCCTGAATTTATTCCTGCATTATTTATTTCTAGACTTTCCGGAACCTTATGTGTAGGCAAAAGCTCCCATTTTACTTCATATGTTCCTCTCACTTTGGTAACGCTAACTTTGGCAACGTTATCACTTGTTATTACTGCAAGAATTATAATACTTGAATTGTGGATAGCTGGCATGGGGGCGGTTCGGGCAAGTTGCTTAGGAAAGAGGAATCTCCCTTTCGCAGTTGCCAAAGTAATGGTCAGCTATGATAAAGTCCAAGCAGTGATGATTTTAGAGTGAGTTTGGTTTGTAACACAGAAGATAGTCATACCAAGGGAAAAAGGCTCTTTTTGGAAGCTGTGGTCATTGCTTTATACGCATGTCAACAGTAATTTTCTGGGTTTTGCACAAATTGGATTAGTTTTCAAGGGGAAGTGAGTGGGAGATTTACGATCGGCGTTGTACCTTTTGCAGTGTGCAAGCCTAGAATTTACTGGGAACGAGTTTAGACCCTTCTGGCAGGGAAATGAGATACTTAAAAGCGTAAGTTGCCGACTTCATTCCTCTTTCAACATTTGTGTTTGAGGGGAGGGAGTGTTTTCCTACCGGTGGAGTCTTTAGCTACAGTTATAGCACCTTCAAAGTTACAGCAGAACTCACTCTGACTGTTGTGGTAAGGCAAGTTAGTGTTGAAAGAGTACTTATATGTTTTCCCTTTTTTCACCCTCTGTTATAAAATACTACTGCAAAAAATATTCCAAACTTTTCCAAAGGACTTTTGCTGCATAAAGCACAAGTACAAAGGGTCTTTTGTTTCACAGGAGTATCCAAACCTGTGGTAAACTCTTGCTCTTTTTTTTTTTCCCCCCAGACAGGTGCCATGAAGCTTTTTGACATTTGTAGAGCAGATGGGATGCCATTTTACTGTTGTATCTAATTGACAGAACCTTACTAACTCTCTCCATGCATCCTGCCTCGGAAAGTGTGGGCTGTGCAGTCTTAGAGAGCACGTTTTCCTCATCAGCAACTTCCTTAACTCCCTCGCTGCCGGGGGACGAGTGAGCGCGATGACTTGCTAACTGGCCTGCGAAGCCTCTTGGGAATTCATAACCCAGGGAAATGATTTCTTGCTGCTGAATTTGCCATTTTGGCCAGTTGGTCACTTGCTGTTGACTTGGACACCATAGATTCCGTTATGCGTCTCTGCAGCCACAGATGTTATTGTGTGCATATATTTTAATGTAAATAGCAGTGTTGTCTGTCTGTGCAATCCCATAATGACGTACAGAATTGAGTATGTGTAGAACACATGAAGATGTCTGTGAAATGCGGCCTCTGGGGATGTGTGAATGCACACGTCTTCCCATGTCTCCTCCTCCTCTCAGGCTCCCAACGGAGGGATTTTGCAAACGTCCAGTTTTGGGATTTCCAACACAGTGATTTCCAAAAGGGTTGGTGCCTGTGAAGGTCTCAAGAGAAGAACGTAGCTGTCCCAATCATTTCTGATCCTCTTGGCGTGCCGCCATCATGCTCAGTTCTTGCACATACGTATGTCTCTCGTGAAAAGCACAGAATGACTGTAACTGAGCGCAACTTCTGCTGAGGTAGTATGCTCCTTGGCAGGTCTGGTTTACACAAGAAAAACACATTTGCAATGTGCTTCCAGCATTTAAATCCCGATGGACACATATGCTTCCCCAGAAATGGCTTCTTTGAAGAAAGCAGGTGATGATTTCACTTTTGGAAAGGTAGCTAGCCTGTATTTTATGGTGATTGTCATTGGATAGGACCAAGAGGGGCAGGAATACCCAAACAAATATTTAATGCATTTCAGTTGGAGTATAAATGAACTAACAAACCGCATGGCCTCGAGCAGCTGTAATTTTTAGGATTATTCTTATGAAGCGTATTGAGTTCGAGATTCTTGGCTTCGTCGCGCAGCAGCCTGTCCCTGTGGCAACTGTCATCCTCAGTCGTATCAGTTACGTGCTGCCACAGCCACTCAAACATCTTGTGCAAGTGTTAATATTAAAAGCAGGCCAGGTGGTAGCAAACTCTGTGGTGGATCTTCAGGTCACTATCAAAATCACTGGATTGACAAATAGCCTGTATAAAAATTTTCCAGGTGCCAATAGTTGTTTCTGTGGCACTGGCCTACAAAGCATTTCAATGCCCTTTGTGGTACCCTTGATACCTGTAAGCTCTAATTCTAACTTGGGGCATGGTATGTTGGCCTTTTGGCATGAATGCCGCTCAGATGTCCTTTTGAATAAATGCTGGCTGCTGTACATAGGGCTCTCACAGTCTGGTTTTAACGAATTAAAACATAAAAATGTATTTAAAAAAAAATAGACTGGAAAGAATCTTAAGAGGTTATTTAGCCAACCCCAAGCCCCAGAACAGAAGCAGTTGTACCAAAATAATGGGATGTTGGGAGGCTCTGAAGAGCAGGTTAGACAGTGTGGAAGGCACCACACTGACCCCAGGCAATCAATTCCACCACTTTTAAAAACCTTGCAGTTGGAAAGCTTTTTCTAGTGTTTAACGCAACATCACCCCTGCTGCAATTAAACCTGTTCATTCTTGCCCTATCACCAGTAGATAGAGAAGTTTATTTTTCATAGTGAAGCAAAGCTTTTACATGAAAATTATTATCCTATTCTCTGGCAATCTTCTTTTGTCTTGGATAAAGCATCCTCATCCTTTCAATCTCTGCTCGTAAACATCTCATTCACGTCGTTGTCTTCTACATTTTCTCCCATTAGTCCATGACTGCCTTGAGGTCTAGGGCTTGCTGGGTCAAAACACAACCCAGTGCTCTAGCCGAGGGCTTGGGCTTGGTGAGCAGCGTATAGATTGCTCTGTCTTGTGTGTGGCTGTGTATCCTACTGGCTGTACTGGGTATGTCCTGCTATGAAACTTGCTGCTCTGCAACAAGATGACTTGCTTGATTCGTGTTCAGTGGCTGTTTTCAAGTTCTCTGAGCTTTCTATCATCTGTAAATTTAGTGAGCGTATTCTCTATTCTATCAGCCAAGCTGTTAATTAAAATATTGAAGAACAGATCCCTGCAAAACCCCACTCAATATATTCTTTCACTTTGGCCACCAACCACTGAAAACTAATCTCTGAAAGTGTTTTTTTCAACCAGTTGTGTACCATTTTATAATGGTATGAGCTGACTCTGTTGAATAAGGTAGAAACCTTATTAAATTCAGTATGTATTCCATCTGCTGCTACTTCTTATCCAGTACCAATTATCCTCCAAGGAAGGAAATTGGATTGATTTGACACAATTAATTCTTGACAAATCCATTTGGCTGTTTTAAACTCTTACAGGATAATAGGGTGGAAAAAGAAGCATTAGATAACTCGTCCATGTATCTTTGCAGCCCTGTGCTTGCCCTCCTTTAGCCTTCTTGAAGTCTCCTCTTCATGAGTCCTCATTTGTAACTACCGTGGTGCAGGAGTGAGAACAAGAGATGGAGGCAGCAGTCATTATTACTGCCAAAATCTTTGTATCTTAAAGCCGAGCCTGGGCATTCTTGGACAACCGTGAACAGGTTACCCTTATTTGAAGCCACTAGGTACACTAAGTAGCCTCTAATACTGTTTAGCCCTTTGAGACTGACACGAATCGTCTGTCATACGTGGAGCCAGTTACAGTCATTTCTCATACATCCATATAAAACCAATTCAGCTGTTTAACCTCTGTTACCTATATATATATATATACACACTTCTTTGGGAAATGGTAGGTGCTAAAATATTTTAAAACTGTTTCTCCCTTGCCAAAATCTTTGGATGCATTTGAACTTGTTAGAGATCAGGATGACATTGTGGGTGTTTGGGGGG
>NW_009603884.1:14634-24299 GCF_000690535.1 Cariama cristata
TGTGAATAAGTAGGTCCTTTGAATTCCTTCTTGGTTGCAGACAAACATGAACAATAGCTGGGCAAGTACAGGCAATAGGAAGCATTAAGTTTAAATCACATTTGATATGTTGAAAGCTGCTTTAAGTAACTACCCAAGAGAACCATTGTTATTTCCTTTCTAACATAAGAAGTCCATGTCTGTTAGTATAATGTTACCTGGAAAATGCTAGGAGATAAAAAGGTATCGCGACATTTGGGGAATTTGCCTTTTTGACAAGTCAAAATGCAGTCTTTTCGTAGCTCTGTCTGCTCATGCAGTTTACATGTACAAACATAATAAATAAATAATAATAAACAATAAATATAATTTATCTCTAGGAGTTTTAGATTTCTATATAAAAACCTGAAAGTTGGTGAGCCATGAAAGTCATCTGAGTGAGGCCCAATACCTTGTTGGCCTCTTACCACGTGTTTATGTATTCCCTACATGCTACATGTGTAATCGCGGGGAACCTAAGGGCCACATAGGCTTTTCAGACCCATAAGGCAATCGCCCAGGTAGCATACCCCTTAGAATTATCCATCAAAAACACCCAAAATAACTCAAGTAGCTGCAAGCCATGTGAAATCAAGTCGTGGATCGTATCTAGCCCAGAGCCTTGTGGGCTCACCGCCCGCCCCTGCTGCTGGGGTGGCAGACGATGCACAGCGGCTCTGGGAGGTTGCCTGGCTCGCCCTCAAGGTAGAGAGCTCCTGCTCCTATTTCTCATATTCCCCTCACCAATACAGCAAATTTCTTTCGTTCCTTTTAGTCCACTTTAACCTATTTTGTCCTCAACGACAAAGAGCGATGACTTCTCAAATGACCAGAGCTTCTTTTGTGTACACAAATAATGTCATCGTTTTAGGAGCCAGTATTTCAGGGCTTAAAAACACATACGTTTATCTCGTTGCCCCGAGTTACACCCTCTTGAGCTTTCTTCAGCACTCTGACTTTCCCCTTGGTGTTTACACACCCTTTGTGCTTTCAGATAGCCACTGCATCCTTTCCAGTCCCTTTAACCTTCATCTAGCCAAGCAACAGTTGTTTGTTTAAATTCATTCTCATAAATCACATCCTCCCACAGAGTCAAGAGGAACGTGTGATGCACTTCTGGGATCAAGTGTGTTAGTAACTTTCAAAACTCCAAATCTTGAGTACTTTTTCTTAGGCATATGTTGCTACAGGATACACATTGTAATGAAGAAGCATATTTGGCCATCTTCAAACAGAATTGCCTAATTATTAAATCCTTGCAAATGAAAATTCATTTTTCTGAGAACTAGAGATACCAGCCTACTCTACATACACTTAAACAAAATTACTTCCTCATCAATGTGGAGCCAATGCAGTTAGCTCATTGCCCTCGAGGGCTGTTGTATCGTCATCCGTGCAGTTGGTTGAGTTGCGGAGGGTAAATTCCTCCCACTCACGCCACCGCAGTCACAATAATCCTTCTGTTCACAAACTTCCCAAAATATTTATTGAGAGGATAGCTTGGAGGTATGTTTTCAGCAATGCTTAAGCCTGTTTTCACTTGTCTCTCTTGCTTGCCTTTTATTTTATTTTTTTTTTTAATTACATTTTGGGAGTGGGTTGGCCAGTGCTGAAAAGCTGGAGTTTCAGATAGAGGGCTTCTCCTCGCTTTAATTAGTTTGACAGGCACCTCTGCTTTCCAGCTGAGTTGCCCTAACTGGAAGCAGCTGCTCTTTGGAATTACTCCCCCTCCTCGCCGTGTTACAGAAGTAATAAGTGTCTCGTGCCCCTTCAATGAATTTATGGACATAAAATGCACAGTTCCAGGGCTTCAGCTGTGCCTGGCTGTGGAGAGATGTTTCTCTCCTTTCTCTATTACTTAATGAAGTTTTATGAAGTGAAACGTGTCATTAACGATACAGGGAAAATGAAATGTGCAGATCAGATATGATTCTCCACTTCCTTGTAAACTCTTGTTAGTGAGTGTAGAGCAAGTTTTAATACATTTTTCCATGGCAATTTCAAACTGATTTGAGAGAGAGAGTCCTGAGCGATTGTACAGCTTGCGAGGTAGAGGAGAATAAGGCTTCTCCAGAAGAGCACAGGCTCCGTGAATCAGGCTCAAGGCTGTGTTTACAGCCACAGCTGGAAGGAGCACTTACGTCTTGAACTACATCCTCACAGTCTTGTGAATGCTCCTGATTTCATCGCTAGCTTGATGAGTTATTTAACGTCCTACCACCTGGAGCCAAGTGATGTAAAAATCTCACTTTGCTGCTGTTTTTTTAAATAATGGAAATGTAAATCCTGGCTTTTATTTTCCAATAAAAGTATGAAAATGTGACCTAAGTGCACCCTGATGACTCAGGCAATTGAAGCTGAAGCACTCCAAAAGACTTACTTTAAAAATTCCATTATATTTAAATGTAAGGGTAATTTTCAGGTGCCTGACATCTGTGAGTTTTGAACGCTTATCATCACAGCAGAAATTGCAACACCATGTGTAATACAGCGGCTTGCTAGTCAGCTGCTATTTGTTTTTCCATAAATTATCTCTTAATGTACGTGTCTGGGCTTGCCGGGCAGTGCACAGGTCAGCTAACCCAGGGGTGCAACTCTGGGACGGGGAGGACACCCGTGGTTTGGTCTGGTCTGGTCCTGCAGGGAACGGGCAGGAAGCGTTGAAAAGGAAAGGTGAGGCAGCTGTTTGGAAAGTGGGGGAAGAGTGGGTGCTCTGCATCCATCAGAACCTGCTGATGAGGGCTGTTCCCAGGGCTGGAGGCGAGAGGAGAAGCTCCGGCGATGGAGCAGGAGTTATCCCAGCAGAAAGGGGTCTGAAAGGAGAGGTTGAAGCCAGTACGTTCTTCTCAAGTGGCTGCAGTAGGGAGAACTGAGCCGGGGCTGACGTGATCTGCAAGGAAACATCAAACAATCACATCTGGTCTATTACCTTCACCTCTGGCTAGCTGAGATCATCAGGCAGGTTTCTTTGGTTGGTTGGCTTCTGCGTTAAGTGTGCCCACCGACTCCTTCACTAATAAAGTATCTACGTGACTTGGGACACAGGCTTAAAAACTGCAAAGTCTGAGCTCAGTACTGAATCCTTGTGGGACTGGCAGTCAGGCTTTGGTAGGGTCTGCTTACTGCCTGTTCGGAAGGGTGGTGTATTAACTTCTAAAGAAACTGTTGAGGAAATAATTGTGTTCTGTCATGTTTTGGAACAGTATTTAATTGGTAATTTGGGGAGTGGGTGTTAGGTGGAGTGTGGAGGAGGTGACTTTTGGGTGGAAGTGGCCTGTTCTGGAAGAGAAGCTACGCAACTCTTCCTCTCTTGTTTTCTTGCCAGTCTCTACCATTGGGATGTTTGTGTCACATGTACTTTGCTGTAATATTTTGCCGAGGGCAGCTCTGTAAATTTTTGTGTTTCTATTGATAGCAAGCAGATTTTTTTGTTTGTTTTTAAGATCTATATTTGCATGTCATAATTCCTTGCTTTTGCAAAGATACAATTGATGAAAGCTCTTGAGTTTCTTTTTCCAGAAAGAATACTTTTAGGAAGGATATCTTCCCTTTCAAAGGGAGATGCAATAAACGCCTTCTCTGAGGTTGTATCCATTCTTATTTTAAAAATTTGAGCTGGTCAGGAAGTGAGTATTAATAAAACAGTCACTGTGTAAGCTTGGCCATCTCTCTTGGTGCTCCTCCCACCTCCACAGCCAACTTGGCACGATATTTACATCAGCACTGAGCACCTCCGAAATACATGGCTATCACACACCGCTAAGTTGTACCTTATTCTTGGCTGGTTTTATGATGCGCTTTGGGGTGAGATCATCAGACTCCTTTTCATTAGTAATTTACTAAGAGTTTCAACAAAGGAATCAAAGGACACCACGTTTGGAAAAAGGAGAGGCTGAAGTCCTGTTCCCAGTTCTGAGGCTTGCTTTTCACCTTTTCTGCTTCCCCAGTTCTAAAGTTATTTGGGATAAGAGCAGCCAAAGAACACTGAGCTGAATAGTTCTGTCTCTGGATTTTGTAAGTGTCCTACAAAAAAGGAGAGATTGTATGCATCCTTCCTAGCAGACACTTAGGAAAAGAATAGAAGTTGAGCAAGCTCCTGTGAACAACAGTGTAGAGACTACCCCTAGACATCCCAAAGGATGCTGAACTCCTGTCTGAAAAATTAATTAAGGTTTATAAAACGTTTTGTAAAAAGTGCTGCAGAAGACAAATAGAAAATGAATGCTAACTATTTAAATGTTGACAGGAAATAACAAAGCATCAAAGCTGGCTTTGCCCTGCAGCTGGAGAAGAGGGGATGCTGAGCTTGGGTGGAGAAGGCAGAAGTAACATGAAGAAGCAAGAGTCTTAGTAAATTTTGGAAATTGTCCAGACTGTGCCTGACATGGCAGGAGGCAGATGGAGTCCTGATCTATGGGCGGTTTTGGAGCGGCGTGCTGTGCACCTCAGCAGGATTGGGGCTGTGGTGTCCCTGGGGACGCGTGCTCCTCACCGGTCACGCTCCGGCTGCCGGGGCCTCTCGGCTGGCTGAGCTGGTGCTGCTGCCTCCCGGCTCCAAAATGTGGTGCTGAGCTCCACGGCAGGGTATGCGAGGCCTTTTGGAGCACATCTGTGGGCAGGAAGGGAGGATACGAACCTTTCCTTCCTCTATGAGCCAAAAGGTATCCTTCCAGAAGGGCTGTGATACTCGCTGTGTCTAGATTTCTTTTCCTTATATGATTTGTCATGCAAACTCACAGCCACTGTATTTTAACCGAAACCTGCCCAGCGTAGCAGTATTTGTATGTCTACTGAGCATGGTGCTAGCCTGAAGTGTTAAGACTACTGCAATGATTTTCCTGGGCATGTGTCTCTCCCTCTTTCTTATTTTTTAATCTAGTGGGGTACTGATATCCAGGGGAATGATGGATTGGGTGTAATGTGGAGAGTTCAGACTTTTATCAGAATAAAGCAATTCGTTGTTCCTTACTGCTTTCTGCTGATAGAATTAAACAGACTTAACTCCATCTGGTTCGTGTTGGGCATATTAGCCTACAGCTCTCGCTGTGATGTGATACTCTAGTCACGAGGCTGGCAGTAAGACTGGGAGCTGACAGCTAAGCCTCTAAAAGAATAAATAATGATTTCTGACTGTACAGCAACAAGAATATGGTCTAAATACTGTCTGTTTTAAAGCCACTGGATAAGTACAGTTTGCACAGCTTTTAAAGTCAGGATTATTTTCTGTACTTAGCTAACTGGCAGAGGATGCTGAAACTTGATCATTTCAGGAATATATAGCAGCCTGATGTGCAAATGCGCACGATGGATCTAGTGCTCTCTTATAGTTTATGCCTGTATATACTAAGAGTGTCTGAGACAGAGCGACAGCCCTTTTGGCAGGACGGCTGATGGGTTGGGAGTGTGGGTCCCCATCCTGCCCCACGCGAGAGGCTTTCCGGAGCAGCCGCTGGCACGTCTGCTTTCTGCTGGAGAGCAGCTGCTGGCTCCTTTGCCTGATACAGGTGATGCAGAGAACCCCACGCCGAGGGACCCCGCTACCACAAATAATACTTCTTAAGGAAAATACTTTAAAAATGAAGAAGTAACAGGTGAGAATTAAAAGAAATTTAATAATTTCTTAATTATTAGGACTTAAAAGAAAGTCCTTTAGAAGGACTTTCAAAAAAATGTAGCGAGGACAATGAGATAAAATTGTTTCAAGATGGGTCGCGATAAGTTGATGGGATGGAGCCTGCAACCAGTAAGGGTTGCAGTTCCAATCAAAGGCTGTGATGTGAAACTCTGCGTGTTTCAATTTGATGACCTCCACCAAGGGGAAGGAGGGGGAGAGACCTGAAAGGAGATACAATCTCTGCTAACAGTGTGTTGCATTGTAATTTGCTTGTGTTAAGAGTTTTAGGGCTTTTGTGGGTCACCTGTAGGGGCCAGCTGGAATTTTTATTTCTCCCTTTCCCTGCCGCCTCTGTGCATACAATGGCCTGCTTATTTATTTCTCTGAAGCTTTGATGTTCCAATTGAGACTTGATATACGGGGCAGGGTGTTGTTAGTGATGTTGAGAAACCTCATGTGTTTTGTTCATGCATGCAGAGTTAATTGCCAGGCCTCTGAGTAGGAAGCCATTTCCCTCAGGTCATCAGTCAGGAACCCATGAAGTTTGGTGTCCATTACACCATGGGGCACGATCCACTTTCCAAGGCAACCTGATCTCTCCCGGCCTCTTGCATGTAGTTTAAAATTGATATCAAAGTGCGCGGGGTTGTCTGTGGTATGGATTTCTTGGATTAAATGCCTTTTATGTGGTTGCAGTAGTCTGGTTCTGATGGTGCACGTTGGCTCTTCCAGTTTATTTTGATGCATATTTCAACTTTTCACTATTAAATGCTTTGTTGAAACCATTGTGTCGCTTTTGTGTGACACTGTGGTGAGATGATACGTGCTACTTTGGGACAGAAAGATTGTAATCTTTTGTCTTAATGATTCAGAGGTTTATGTTTGAGGTTTGTGCTTCTCACAGAGAAAGAGTTTGGCCCGGTGGAGCGATCTCCCTAAACCCTCAGTAGAGGAAGGAGAACGATGAGCTTCTCCACCTTAACCTGGAGCTAGGATCCTGCTCTGAGTATCCCTCTAGAAGAAAGTCTGTCTCTCCTGAGTACAGCAGAGTGCTCTCCAAGTTGGTTAATCCTGCCTGGTGTGTAGGTGTGAGAAACTCCTATTAACCGCACGCCCACCCGTCGCTGATGGTGTGATGGGAAGATACGCTCACGTGCACAGTGCATCTGCCATGACTGGGCGAAACCAGATCACCACATACGTGGTGATCGTTTCCATCTCCTGTGTAGAGATTTGCAGGAGAACAACCATGGGGAGCTCCGCAGCTGCTCTGGGGAGGGAATTTCCATCCAGAGTGCACGGGAGTTGTATGTGAGAGCAACCGTGAGCCCACACACTGCCCGTGTAACACGCTGGGGAATCGCATCGGGATCCCTGCCCCACTGCCTAGTGCTGCTCTGTAGGTGCACAGTGACCATTTTCCAAGATTCCCAAATGTTAAGCACCTGGTCACAGCTCCTGTGAGATGTCCCAAAGATCTCAGAAAATTGACCAGATTTATTTCTCCCCAGTAGCGTACAGAGGTCCAGTACAACGTGTTTCTAGAATGCAGTCCGTCGTGGATGTTTGTTATCGTCTAGACAACTACAGATAAAAATGCAAACAAAAACTGTATTCTAACATGCTAGATTTGAATTATTTTGTAATTCTGTAGTAGCAGTTGTAACACAAAGCAAATACCGCAGTCAAACCCGTAAGATCTGAGTTTCTCCTTGTTCTAAAACTCCCATGCTCTTGTTGCAGCTTTTATTTGTAAAATGCCCCTGGGATTTATTACTGCAGGACATTGGCACTATTAAAATAGAGGACCCCTGTGATACCTAGAAGGAGGGGAGTCTATTTGAGGGAAGGAGAGCAGGGAATATTTTAGCATGTGATAGTCATTGAATGTCTTGGGAAAATGGCATCTTGTGGATGTCTGAAGATGAATAGATACTATAATTGCAAGACCTTGGAAGATGGTAGCTATTGTAAACTGCCATGGATTTGTTGCGATTCTCTCATGTCAGTTTGTTCCTTAAAGCAACTGCTCCTGGAGTGAAGTGATTTTGCAAGATCTTTTTTTCCTTATCTCCCTTTTTTAAAATCAAAGGCTCTGAGTCTCATATAAATTAAAGTCGACTGGCTGAGGGGAAGACTGCCGCAGCCATGCATCATGCTCCTCTGATGAAAAGTTGCTGCCTCCACCAAAGGGATGACATCATGGCTCAGGGAGCAGCGCTTGGACCACCACAATTTATAATCTGGTTTGTGTTACCTGTGCTGCAAGGTGGAAGAGTGCAGGGCCTGCCTCTGTAAGCAGCGTAGCCATGGCTGCACGGGAGCCATGACCCCCATCGGCAGGGAGGGCCAAGGCGAGTGGGGGTGCTGCCCCTCGCACCTCCTTCATCTTCATCTACTGCTGCCCGAGTCAGAACAATGAGGGGTTTTTAGACTTTGTGCTGCAGAGTTGTTGGGGTTTTTTCAAAATATGCGCCCAAAATACAAAAAAGACAATGTACCTAAAACAGTATCTACAAGAGGAGCCCAGCATATTTAAATCCTGAGATTGACAGTGTGCCTCGTTCGGGTATTTTGAAAGTAGGTTGACATTACTACTGTAAGTGGTTCAACGTGGATTTCACAGGGTCACTAAGTAAATTACCCCAACTAATTAAATGAGTTTTGAGTTATGCAAGCCATCTCAGAGTACTGAGAGACTTCACTGGCACACCTGTATCCTCATACTTCGTAGGCTTATAGCCACATACAATTTAAAGGTCAATTGGTAGAGATTTTATACCTGGTTTGGGCCTTTCATTATTTCTTATTACTAAATAATATGATGAATTACATAGTGTGTATCCTACATGTGCATCCTGAAGAAGGGTCAATAAAAATGTGCATATTTCTGCATCATCGGTGGTTTCTTTACCACTTTCTCTCAGCATAATTCTCTTTTAGTTTTTCCTACCTGAGCCCCTACCTCCTTTTCTCTGTTCTGTGTGTGCTATTCACCACGCCAGCAAAAGCTGCAGTAATACAGTGCTTAGAAAAGTCTCGTCCCTTTCTTTGCATACCAGTTGCTGAGGAAGGAAGCGTTTCAAGCTGCTTTTCTCTCTGGTGCTAGCCTACGAAGTAAAATAAGCAGTCTTAGCTTTGAGGACAGACAAAGAGCATCGCTGGGAATGTGGGGAGAGGACGAGGAGTGCAGTCACCCCACTTCTGCTTTATGCCTTCTCCAGAGACTATTTTTAGCCCTGTTAGCAACTGGTGTCCTTTGTTGCTGTAGTCCTGCCAGGCGGCCGGTGCCATGCGATCAGTGCGAGCCTCGTCAGCTGTGGGGATGGGGGGAGAGCGCGGGGGCCAGGCCAGGCCCTGGGTGGTGTTTGGGTGGTGCAGGGCACAGGACATCCCGCCTGGCACCAAGCGGGGCTGGTGGGATGCTGGAGAAGCTACTAATTGCTTCTGAAAATGCTTGGCCGGTGCATCACAGCTGCAGATCCACGGAACACCTCAGCTCCCCCCTGCCCTGTGCAGACAGGCGCTTCCAATAAACAGCTTGAAACAGCAGCTTTCCCAGGTGCACCTAACCGTTTCAAAGCTTAGCGATGAGCATCGAGACTAAGAGGAGTAAAGGATTTCCTTGCTGCTGGTCCCAGGGAGGTGGCGGGCCGGCTGGGAGAAGCTTGGGGTCCGGGTCCCGCTCCCGCTGTCCCACGGGCAGGGGCTTTGGCCCCCGTTCTTTCACGTACCTTCCCCACGGGTGTGCTCCTTCCTAGGAAGCGGGCGCATCCCCACAGCTGTCTGTCATTAGTGATTATTTAACAGGGGGTAAAGTAATAAGAAGCAGGAGGAAGCATTTCCACAGTGCTTCCCCAAGGAGAGCTTTGCCTTTTACGGTACAGCCGGTGACGGCTCTCTCCTCAGGAGAACGAGGGGATCCCGGTGCTTAAACTAAACCCCTTCCCTCGCCGGCCCCGTAACGGCACTCCTTCCCAGCTCATCCCTCCGCGGTGTGAAGAAAACCCTGTTGATTTTCCCGCCGAAGCTC
>NW_009603885.1:0-26896 GCF_000690535.1 Cariama cristata
TTCCCTTCCCTTCCCTTCTTCCCATCGAGGGTTTCCCACCTTTTTTGAAACTGTTAAAAAAGCCCACACTAAGTCGCTTACGAAAAATGCTACTTTTGAACAGCAGAGCCATAGTTTACCAGACCATATGCATTTACCAGAGCACGCCCATATCGGTGTGGCAGGGGGGGGGTCACCACGCACCAGCCACGCAGCTGAGCCCTCTTCCTGCAGCCCGAGGCAGTCTGGAACCCAGCTGCGCTGCACAGCTGCCGAGGGGGTACCACGGCCACCAGCTTCCCCTCAGGATCAAGCCCCTGGGGTAGTGAGTAACGTCCTCACCTGAAATGTGTTTTTCCAGAGCTGAACTAAGGTCACGCATAAGTAACTACCAGTGGTAAGTGATGCTCTGCGCTGGGTGTGGGGTTCCTTCGAGCAAACAGGCATGGTTGAGCCCAGCCTGTCTCATCTTCTGCAAGAACTACAGTGGTACGGAGTACAGACTGTCCTGTTTTAACTGGACCCTTTCTTTAAGTTGGCCTCTACTGAGCAGGAGTAATTTGGGAAAAATCATGAAAAAAATGCTGACTTTAAATAGAAGAATTAGGTTTTACTTTGTACCTATGCAGCAAACAAATTTAGAGAAATAGCACAAATTTTAGCAACAAATAAAACACCTAGGTTCCGTTTTCATGTGGACTTTTACTTCAATGCATTTTAAAGCACATATATATCCATATTATTACGTCTAAGAATTAGTCCTAAGCAATTTCCCCAGGCAAACATAGTTCATGTCTCTACAGGACAATCTCTGCTCTGCAAATAGTTAGAGAGAATGCCCGTTTTCCAGTCAACAAACCTATGCTTTCTCTGTATTTTAAATACTGCTTACTGACTGCAGAAGGAACAGATTAGACGGCTGGCGATTCAGATTAGCCAAGAAAAGCTCACAGCCAACGTGCCGGGCCCTTTCTTGGTCTGTTTATTAAATTTCATCATAGCCATTCAAAAAGCACCAGAGCTCCATTCATGTCAGTAGGAAATTGAACTGAAAATACATTGCATGAACAGAAGGTGTCATTTGGCTAACAGCTGCGATAGCTACTACTGTCCAAGATGGACAAGAAGCCAGGTTAGATGTCGGCCAAACCGAGTGTACAAGGGCAACAAGTATTTCTCGATCCCAGCACATTGCAAGGGAACCGCTTCCTCTTTGCACTGCAAAAGGCTCTTCCCAAGCTTGCACTATCTGGGAAACTTACTGTTACGCTATGGAAGACAACCGTAAAGGGTATAGTTCCTCACCTCCTTTTAGTTGCTTTTTTAGATGGATATATTTCTCCAGCATATGACTACATTACGTAAATGAATTTCCTCTTTTTTTCTCTTCTCCTCTTCCTTTTCTACAGCTCTGTTCTGTCCATTAAACTGAGAAAAGAGAAGGCGCTGCTGGGATCTGCAATACAGGCACTGCTCCAGCAGCTCAGCTGACACAAACCCAATACTAACCTTAAGAAACATCAGCTGAAAAACCATCTACATCCTTCAGGCCACCCAGTTCCCTTCCGAGTCAACTACTTGGCTATGGAGGTAACGCCACTTACCTGTCACAAGCAATTGTCATCAGGATTAGCATTGCTGCAACACTTTGAGAAGCGTGAAGATTCAGTTCTCTCCATTCCTCATTTTTCTCCATTTCTTCCTTTACAGGTTTAACTTGCTACTTTTTAGCATTTCAGCAAAACCAGGATGTGGTGTTGATCCATTGATAAACCGTGACACACCTCCCATTTGCACACACGCAGTATAATGAGACTATTTCAAAGCAATCCAAGGCCACTTTACTTTTTATCAAAGTTTCCCCTTTATAGTATACTGAGCTGCAAGGTAGGATCGTTCCACAAAGTATTAAAATGGTAACAAAACACAATGAGCCTTTCCCAGACTTGGGAATTCATACTTGTCACTGCAGCTGTTAGTATAAACATTGCCATACTTAAAAAAAACCCTAAAATACATCACTGTTTTAAGGTGGCTGGTTTTCATCTTCCCAAGAGACAAATGCAACACTTTTCTACCCCAAGCAGCTATTTAGTTGCCCACTTCCTAGAGTTAAGCGGAGGCCCTGCAGGGTTTGTTCTTTCTAGGGTACAGATACTAAGACTTGGACTCTGTGATGCAAATTTCACTTAAAATTCCAACTTATCCTGAAGTTGAATTCAACTTCAAAAGCTGTTACTTCACCAGCTCCTCCGAGGAGTCGCCCACCCTCCTGTGCTCCGTCCTCCCTGCTGCGCCCCTCGGCACTGCGTTCCCGGCTGTGGGCTGCGGCAGCCCAGCCCTTGCCCCCTGCGGATTGCTTCTTCCTCAGAGCCTTTGGGACCGCCAGCAGGAACCTGGCTTCAGGTGATCTCTCAGGAGACTGCAGCAATCCATCCATCCATCTTCCCTGCCCCCCCCGGTTCCTCAGCACGTTATGACCATGGCCTTATAGGCAGTCTAATATGACCGGAGTTCAGTCAGGCGTCTGAGGGGTGAAGCCCCTACCCAACAGCAGTGATGCATATTTGAATTCCAGTCAACACAAGCACACTTTGGTACAAACCTTTATTATCTCACACCTCCTTGCCACGGCTATCATTGAAACCATCGACATTCATATTTTACAGGTACCATAAAAAGTTAAAAAGTGCAAAATATGCTTTGTAGTTCACAAAGTAAAAATTCTTGAGGATTGACTTCCTGTAAACAAAATCTGGCAAAGAGATGTTCACCCGCGAGGGAACAGGCAGGCACTGGCATCTTGAGCACATTGGGGCGGCAGTGTTCGCATGGCCCAGAGGCAGAGCATCTATCTTGTTGACAGATGACCACCTCCCCTGGGATTACCCGTGTCGTGAATCGGCACAAAGAGAAACACACCACGAAGCAGGCCCCAGTAAGCGCAGACATCCCACCAGAAATCTGAGCACTACCCGATTCTTCTCATCACAGCTGGGGGAAGGGGTGTCACCATTCCCACTAGCTGCTTGCCCTTGCTTTGTCAAGCATGAACTGCAACTGAAGACTGCGTTAACACTTTCTCTAACAGGGGAAGCCTCCTCGTGGCTGCAGCAGCGGTAGGAACGGTGCCTGCGCTAGCCACAACGGGCCTACAGCTCCCAGGGCTCTGGCCTTTAGGCTCAGTATTGCAGGGCTGTTTTACAAATCCACACGCTAACACAGAGGGAAATATTTTAGATGATGCCATGCCTATCAGGCTTAGAGACTGATATTCTATTTTAAAATAGTCCTAGATACACTAGACAATTTGTTAATAAAAGGTAGTTTGGAAGGACCATCATAAGCAATATGCAGCCATTATTGAGTAACAATATATATTTAAGTAGCTTGGAGATTTAGGGTTGGGGTTTTTTTCTTCCCTCTTCCTGTGTTACAAAGCAATGAAAATACCAGTAGTCACAGTAACACAATCCCTATTTGTGCTACCTGTGCCAGTTACGGATGGTAGTCAGAGCCCAAAGAAAATTTTCTCATGGAATTCAGAGGTAAGCCTGTTTGTAGGGTACCCTCTGGAGCAGATACTGCCCCAAAATCAGTATCCGCATATTCCCTAGACATTTTGGCTAATTTGATCAACAACAATTCATTGTTACTTCCCATCCTCAACCCAACACTAATGCTTTTAAATTTACATCCTGAGCTTCTATATCATTAAGGTAATGGGAAAAAAGCAGATGAAGAACGAGAGGAAATACCTCATCAGAGCAGATGATCTAGGAAAGGACAGTCTGACACAGACTCTACATTCTTCTTTCATGAATAATCAGCACTACTTATCAGGGCAGGCAGCAAAAAAACAAATCCAAAGGAAATTTCACACAGCTGGCTAAGCAAAAATGGCTACTCATGGCTTATCACTTACTGCAATCCTTGGGGCCCTAGAGGTCTCTTCCCAGGTATCAAACCTGCCGTGTTTGACCTCCCCAGACATGTGCCCTTCCAAGAGTTGAAACAATCCTCATCTTAAGCTCATGTTAAACATGCACAGTCTCAGTGCTTCCTCTTCTCAAGCCCTGCTCCTAAAACCCATTTCTGCTGAACGATAAGCCACCACTCAATATTTTGTATGCATAGTCCTTCAGAGATCTTAACACATGGAAAGATGGACAGAGTGAGGAAGAAAGATGTTTACACCAGTCATCATCAGGCAGCAAAAGCATCGGAAGGGAGGGCAAGCACACATGGCATGAAGCAAGCTCAAGTAGAGCAGAGGTGAATTGTGGGCACATTAACAACAGTCTGTCAGGGAACAGGGGGCTACTTCCTTAGGCATGCCGAATTCCAGCCCTGGCTCCCAGAAAGACATCTGTCATCCTAGAGAAAGCAAGAGCAGGATTCACTGGTTCTGCACTGGTCACATCTGAATGACAGATAGGCACTAGAAAGAACAGCGCTCTAAGGAAGCCAACTTCTTGCTGGAGGTTTTTTTGAAGCACAACAGATCAACATACATCCGCTCTGCCTGCCAAATACTTATTTGCCTTTGAGGCTCTGGTTCGTTAGGAGTCCACTCCATAGGAGTGGAGCTACTTCCATTCTTCTCTTTAAACACTTTCATCTTGCTAAGATTTTTTCTTTCCAGAGTTTTATCTTTTTTCCCCAAAGTCCCAACTGTGTTTCTTCTAAGGATACTCCAGCCCAGTAAGCACACAATGTGTCCAGTGCCTTTATGGAGCCAGTGCTGCTATTCCTGGAGCACTCCAGTGCTGAACTCGCCCAGCTGCAGATGCCCCAGGCTGCCTGACAAGCCTGTGCATGTCCTGCCAGAGCACCTAACTGATGTAATGTTCATGCAGCAAAACTGCTTAAAGCAAACCAAACTCTTCAATAAAACCAGATCTGTAGAGTCCATGTGCAGATAGAAAGCATTTACAAATACAAGGATTTATCTTGTAAAAAATTCAGTAATACACTATAATTCTCTTCACACACCATCATCTCCAAGACCTACGCATTTTAACTGAAAAAGAGTTTGACTAAGATTCTTTTTCTTTTCTTAAATGGATATCCACATTTAGGATAAACTTTCCCTCAAATTTAGGCACATGTTTGTATACAAAGCATCCTCTTAACCTACTGCACCCTGGAGCTGTGCTCACACTGCCTTGGCAATTACAGCTGTGTCACACTGCAGCACAGCTTTCCACATACTTCCCCACATCTACCAGTGGGGAAGAAAAAAGCATGCATCAATTAAACTTTTCTTGGTGAAGTTTCAGAAGTAGACTGAACAAACTGGGCTCCCCTTCCTTCCACACAAGTACTTGGCATATGATCATTTTTAATGTGCACAAGATATAAAGTTCACGTGATTCCCCCACTAGCTTCCTCGGTACGCTTCTCTTGTCCTGTGTCTGCTCATCTCCTCTGAGGCTGGAACTACCAAACAAAGCTGCTTCATCTTCCAAACTGACAATCCAAAGCTTGCCCAAAAAAGTCCCATAGGCCAGTGCTTCCCACCACTCAGCATATACATGCACACAGAAAACTTAACACACTGTTCTCCTCCAAACAGCAGGTTTGCCCTGCTCCATCACTTGGACAAACCACTTTTGCTGATAATCCTGTTCAGGGCAGAATGCTCCTATTTATTCTTGAATTCACATATAAATGGCTTATAACAGCCATCTGCTGAAAACATATACTTTCATTTCCATGGAAGAGCAGTAGGGTTTTCTGATATTCAGAGAACAACCTGATGTCATGTTTGATACATGCTGGTAAGTCTCTCAACTTCTAATCAAAGACTTCTCGGGTTTATACTTTTCCTGCTCATGATCTCATGCTGGGGCAATTTCCTCTGCTCAAGCTACGGTTAGGTACCATGGTGGTAAGAACATCTGTGTGGATACTCTCACTAGTATTTCTGGTATGGATGAACCTAAAAGGACAACTCAAAACAGCACTGGCTTTGACACTCACACCTAAGGATGACCCGCCTCCCCCCACCTCCCCGCCCAACGATTATAAATCATCTAATAATTCCTTCTTAAAATTATTCCTTACACACGGATACACACGGATAATTACAGATTGCAAGAAAGACATCTTTCAGCGTACACTGTTTTTTTCCATGAGATTTGGAATTACAAATTGTAATTTGCTACTCGAAGATGAGAGATTTATGCTCAGGGATCCCATAATTTCTTTTGTGTTCTTCAAATAATTTTCTTAGTTTCTGCAGATACAATGCATGTAGCTGTTCTATCTCTTCAGTGGTAGGGTTCAAGTTCCGTTTTACAGGGATGGGGCTTCCCACTGTAAATCAAACACAACAGCAGCATTAGCTTCATTGATATATCTTTTTTTAAGTAGAACTGTTCTCCCTCCTGTAAGGGATCCACCACAGCTCCCAGCGAGGTGGCAGAATCACAGCACAATTCTCTTGCCCTGGATCTGGTTCTCCACTTCCTTTTGCTCAAGTTCAGATAAAATGAATTTAAAACCCCATCATTTCAGTTTGGCAGCAAAAGAGCAAATGAGAAGGGGGTTAAGCTTTAACTTGAAGGAGCAGTTTACACTTCAACATACAATCCCATGGGCTATGTGCTGTCTTGCCATCGGGGCAGTACTCCACAAGTTCAAAATAGCATTTAAAAAATGTACCTTCTCACCTTCTTCTGTTCTGATCTGAATACTAAAGGTGTCCAATGCGAGGGACATGCCTAAGAGGACAGGGGTGCCCTCAACCACACAGCCACATGAACAGGCCTGAAGGAAATACAGGTCTCTTCTGATTTATTCAAAATGGGTATTGCTGCACCAGCGCCAGAAACGTTGTTGGCTACCTCAGCCTAGGGAGTGGTGGCACGTAAAACCCCCAAACCCTGTAAGGTCTTTCTGAACCATCCATTGCCCACAAATATCATTCCAACCAAAACGTTCTCCAGGCACTGCGCAAAGTCTGCTACCTGCTCTGCTGGAGTGAGAGCAAGAGGGAGCATGGGAGGTAATTCCACTGAAGTCCAGAGGGCAGCCTCCTCCTCCACAAAAAGCTATGGCTAAAAAACCTGAGATATGCTAAGAGAAGCTTCCCATGATCTCAGTCTTCCTTGTGTAGTTCAATCACTACAGATTTTGACAGCTGTTCTTGCATTGGAGGCACTGAGAGCTTAAAAGACCCAAGCGAGATTACAGAGGAAGTCTGTAGAAAAGTAGAGAATTAAAAGCATCCCCCAGGAGCTTTTACAAAGGCACCTGAAAATCCCTTTCAACAGATGTTGCCACTTCAAATTGGATAGTGTTGATTGAAGGAAAGGGCAGTCTAGCCAGAACCACAAAGGGACTGCTCTGCATTTTCCTGCTCAGCTTCAGCTGCCAACAGCTCTCCAGCCCTACATGGTGCTGAAATTCAGACTTTATCTGGCCAGGGGTGGGAAACCAGCCCTGGGTTGAGCAATACCTTAGAGGGCATAAGATCAATATACATCCAATACAGGATTTCCAGAATCATGACTGGAAACACCAAACAACCCCCAAGCCCTTCTGCAGCAGACTCTTCCCCTAAGAGTGGAGATTTCTTGTGGAATTGGAAACTACACTCACCTCCTAATTATCTGTGCAGCTTTAAGCAACCTGCTTAATTTGGTATTTTAGAGTTGATTCTGTTTCTGAAAAGCAGTAGTAACTTTCAGGAAAAACAAAAGTACTTCACTTGTCAAGCCTAAAACACTCAGACTTCACAGACCTTGGTTTTGCTGAATTGCATCTTCTTGCTTTAGAAACCATGGCTTCTGGACCAGGAGGAAACTTGCCGATACCCAGCCACATTGTCAACAAGGCTAACCAGCTCGGCTGGAGCTCAACGTGACTCTGCAGCTTTCAGGAGCTGAGCTAACACTTGCAAAGCCATGTTGAGCCATACTGAGACACCCTCCCATGAATGCAGGGACATGGGATAGTTTTCAAACATGAGGAAACAGAGACACCAAAGGTAAGGGATTTAATGAGATCATACAACAAGTTCTGTTGCAAGACTCTGGTCTTGCTGATTTCTAGCAGTCCTGTGCTATAGCCATGGACTATCTCTGCCCTTGCAGTAAATATTACAATGATGAAGATTTGCCTCAAGGTAAAAGACATTTTAAGCTTCAGAACAGCCTCAAAGTCATCAGGCCAAGGAAAAATTGCAGAAAATACATCATTCTCATTCCAATGCTTTGAAAACTTTTTGGCTTTAAAATAAGTGATGTCTTTAGCCTGCCTCTGCACAATGTGGGTTTTAAAAGTTAAGTATTTTCCAAAACATCTAAGTATATTAACTGATAAAACACAGATCTGCATGAAATTTAACATAAAAAGAGCTACATTTTTGTCTTAAACATTTTGATTTGTTCCATACTAAAATCAAATCATCCCTCCAATAAAGGGAGGACCTTCTTAAATGTCCCTTGTGGAATACCAGAAAAGCTCAATTTACTTTTTTTTAGAAATAGGCTTTATTAGCTCAGAATGGGGCAAAAATTATTTATCCAAAATATACAGACAGACAGCTATTGCCTTTGCATGATGCTCAGCACCACCTTTTTTTTTTTAAAAGGTATGGCTGTCAATAGCACTAGTTAAAACCATTAAAAATCAAAAGACATTCAGTCCCACACTCCAGTGACAGTAGATGACCAGGGATGAAAGCTTTTGGGGGAAAAAACTCTTCCAAACTGCCTGTTGACATGGAATGCACACTTTCATTTAAACATGAACAGATCTTTCCACGGGGAAAAACATAAAAGGGAAGGAAACACTGTAGGGAGCTGCAATGCCATCTAAGCAGCAGCCTGAAGGGCTGTGGCAGAGCTGCAGCAAGGCACCCTTTCCCTTTCCTCCTCCATCTCTCCCCCTGTCCGGATGAGCACCAGGTCAGGACTGCACCAGCTCCTTCCAGTAGCCTTGCCCTGGGGCACTGCTGCAGTGGCCATGCATCAGCTGGAACACCCGACTGCTGCTTCTCTAAGAAACGAAGGTGCTGGGCATCTTACAAAATACCTGCAGCATGCAGAATCCACAGCAAAAGCTGCAGAGCTGTGGCAGCCCACTGGTACAGACTGGACAACCCTTGAGTTTCTTTGAGGACTACTGAGGACAGAAGCCTGTGATTAACTGCTAATGAAGAATAAGATTTGGCCTGGGACAGAAAGGGGAAAGGGAGAAAAGAATCCCCCCTTTTAATTGGGGAAGGACAGGAATTAAAGGAGAGGAAATATTTATTTTAAACCTCACATACTTGTTTTAGATGCACAGTAACCAACTGTTTCTGTTGGAACAAATTTATAAATTTGCAGATATTAGTAGCACACTTACGCATTTCTAAACATCTGCAAAAACATTAGAAAAGGCACAAGGAACTTACCAACAGTATGAATAGGTTGCCTGTAAGGTATTAAGCCAAAACTGTATTGAAATACTCCTCTAGCATGAAATAGTGGTAAAGCAAACCCCATTATCTTTTGCAACTTCTCCTGTACATTTCTGAGCCATGAACCTTTGGGGTTTGCAACTTGCTTGAATAGTTCATTTTCACCAAAGGAAAACACTGGGACCAGATGAGCCCTGTAAAACAATGAACACACTGAGAATCCCACATCAGGCTGCACTTGCACTGTGGTTCACATCAGCAGTGTGGAAATGGTTCCACAACAACCAACACAGAAAGCTTCAGCAGCTCTAGACTTCATCCGCAACAGGCATTCATCTCTTCTGATATGCAGCTGCTTTTTGACTGCCTTGGATGTTTGGGGTTTAAAATAAATAAATAAATAAAATGATTGGCATACAACTAGCAACTAGCTTTTGGGCAGTTCATAATTATAAGTATGATCTTATCCACCACTATTTCAGCAAGTCCACCCTTGTTCCACTACATTTTCTCTCTTGGCAAGCAAAGAAGCCTCACTGCTAACCTTATAATGCTCCCAGCTGGGTGATGTCAAAACCAGATCTTGGCTTTCCTCTGCCTTTTGACCGGAGTAATGCATGCACTTTATTTCAGCACAAAAACCATGATAAAAACCAGACATCCTTACAGACATAAGTGCAATGCCAAATTGCTCTGCTGTCCAATTCCCAGTGAAATCCTGCTTCCTCCAGACTTCTTTGAACACACTAGCCTTAATCTATTATTACTAGAGGTCAAATCCTACCCACAGAAATTATACTAACTCACTTTGGCTCCTGCACAGCCTAATGAATTCTCATTGAGTTCATGAATTAGCTTGGGAGGAAAGGCACTGACTAGTACCTGGACAAACTACTTAAGCAGACGGAATCAGTGCAGTTGTCTCCAACAGGCAAAACCACCGCTATATGAAAAACCTTGACTGCAGTAGGCCTTTTGATTAATGCTTAGTTTCATTAAATAGAGTTTAAAGAAAAAAGAGCAGGGTAATCCTAAGCCTCTGAAGGATACAGAGGTGTTTTATTTGCTTTACTTAAGTTTTAGTTTCTGTATCTTAGCTCCATTCAGCCCACACTACCTTTCAGAAAAGCCTTACTGTAAAATAGCAGCTGTAATATTGTCGGGATGAATGACTGCAGAGTGCTGAACACCTGAGTAAGATGCACTGAGGACAGAGCTGGCTGGAAAGTGCTGCAGACAATCAAAACCCATCTGTACAGAAAAAATAACTGCTTTTACAGCTTCTCAACCCTGACAACCCCCAAAGACTATCATTCCCACTCACTATTCTGATTAGTGTCTGCTCAAAGATTCTTTCTCAAATAGAGCATATATCACCCAGACACCTGTAAAGGAAATATCAGAAAGCCTGGTACATGCAGTGGCTGTGTAAATACTCCGCTTTTTACTACAACACTAAGACAAACAGGAACATCTTGTGGTTCAATAGTATGCTGAGACTGTGGTATTTGTTTTAATCTGTCCAAGGCTTTTGCAAGATGCTATGTAGGAGGTTGGGACAGAGAAATAAGTAACTGATGATTGTGAAACTAAAGATAAGTTAGGTGATTCATCATTTGTTTCATGTCTTTAGGATTTCCTCACTTCGTATCAGATATCTTTACTATCTCATGCAGAGGATTTTTGCTGACATATTCAGATTTGACAAGTTCCTAGCTTAGGAGCCACAGCTTGTCTGTGCTGGTAGTATAGAAGCCAGGGCCAGAGAACATGGGTCTCCGCATTTCCCCTGGTCTCTATGTTGCCTCTTCCTCTCTTGGTATTTGATGCCGTGGATCACAAGCACCAGAATCATATGCAGGCACTGATGGTGGGTGGTTCTTCTCATCTGCATCCCACAAGCCTCCCTTATCCTTTCATTTCCACAGGAGTTGGAAGCTTTTTTCACATTTTGTTAATTGTTAGAAACAAAATGTTAAAACCAGAAGCAATTACTGGATGCAGAGTCTTTGGGCAAGAGCTCAGGACTGCCGACAGTGCTGCAAACTCTCTGTTAGTCATACTATCCCACAGCCCTACTGTATGGAAATGAAGTCAGGATTCCTACACTTCATGTAGAAGCAGTTTTTCTTGCCAGTGCTCAGACCCAGAATGACTTGTAGCCTGGTGGTTAAGGTGACCGTGCACAAGGTGTAGGTTTCAAGTCACTCAGGCAGAGACAGGCATTATCACCATAGTGGATGGCTCTAGACAACTACGGCTCTTTAAGAAAGAGGAGTACCATCATTTGAAACAAAGGACTTCATAAGGAAAGAAGCAGTCATTCCTGTGTTTTGTAAGTGTCCTGATCTTCTTATGTGTTGAGGATGCTTTTGAAATCAAGGCCACGACAAGCACAGGTGTATCTAATTTCTCAATCCAAATCAGTATAGATGACAGATAAACACCAACCTTCATGATCTGACAGATCAGACATTTATGGACATGCTGAAAAAAAAAAAAGCTCCCTAAATATTCTTCTAAACTTTATGGTTAAAAAATAAAAGCTACTGATAGTGTTTAGGATCCCACTGGATTAATCAGCAGTTCAGCAGAAATTGAGAGAGACTCATTTAGGCACTGAGGTCCTAATTTAAATACACAAATGTTGTTTCTGGGTACAAATTAGACTAAAATGTTACTTTCTATCGGAGAACAGGTCCTTTATGAGACTCCTAGTGATATCTATAAGAAATCCTCTTGGAATTTTGACATAGAATAGTTTATAGAAAAAACGGACCTTAGCATCCTGTGTGAAAACAGAGATCTCTTATTTTCAGAAACCACCTTTTCCTGGTTACTAGCTTTAAAAACTGTTACAGATTTCTCAAGACTAGTATTTTTTTCCTCATTGCTTTGCATGTCAATATATAATCCTGGGAACTGTTCAGAAGGCTTAGCAGGAACAAGTCATCGGTTCCAATATTTCTAGTGTACAAGACATCTACACCAGTCCGGAACAAACACAATAGTTTATACTGTGTAAATCACTCAAAAGATATTAATACCATCTCTGTTTAGTTACACACTGATGGTTGCTTGATAGTAAAAAGTAAGCTATTTTTTCTTGAGATTTTCACCAAAAATTCCCAGAAACTTACTTTTGCAGATAACAATCTTCAAAAGAAATGTCTTTAGAATAAAGGTGAAAACAAACCTTCCTAGACCACAATTTTCAGTGATTTAATAAAACAGGACCTAGCTTTCTAATTTTTTTTTTGTTTGCTTAAAAGGCTAAGAAAATTCTATCGTAATCTAACTGCAATTTACAGAACAGAAAACAGAATGTCTGCGCCACTCAGCAATAACAGCCAGGGTTTACTAATACTATTTCATAATTCTTACTCTTTGCTAGTGCAAAAAACAACTGAAACAAAACACCAAGATATGCTAATAACACCTACTGCTTACAAATTATGAAAGTCAAAGGGAGTTTTCAACACTCCCAGACTGGATCTAGGTGGACAGACTGGCTCCTCCACCAGACATCTGCACGTTCTTACACAAGTAACTCTTTCAAATTCTAATTCTACGAGTTTACTATATATAATATGAACTATATTTGAGAATCAATCTGTATTCAAAGCATGTTTACTACAGTAGCCCAGATGGGAAACCTACCCATGCTTCAAGGCCATTTTAATAAAGCCCTTCCTCTTGAGGACATTCAAAGTTAAACTTCCAGGATGTGCATTCAGAGATTCCTCTGCTCCTCCAATCACAATGATGGATGCGTGGCCGCCTCCTTCGTTATTCAGCACGTATGAGACGCTCTCCTTGGATGCAGAAACCATTCCTTCAGAGTAAACATTTTAAGAGTGACCGCTGGATCTTCACATACAAGTCAAGTGGAATTTAAGAAATATTTTTAAATATCTAGATGATGTTTCAGAATTATTACAGCACAGGACAAGGTTCAAAGATTTGAGTTCAACCCCCTCACCCTGCAACAGATTTGGTCTTACGTAAGTTCGTTGATTTCACACTGATAAGCTAAATGCTGTTTGCCTATCGCAGGAGTTTTGAGATCTTCAGGGAAGAGACTTAACTCCCCCTCAGACAGATTCTGTTCCCGAGAACAGAAGAGTTGAATGGCAGCAGATACTGTTGAGAAGCAACAGCTAAAGCTATACAGCAGGTGCATATAAAGACAGGCACAGAGGGTTTAAAAGAATGAATAGAGGACTTGTTAACTCAAACATGCATCTACAGTACCAAGCTGATCCCCTTCATTCTTTTCAAAGCTATAAAGCAGCAGCTCCATCCAAGGCAATGGCATGACAGCATCAGAAGAAACAGAAAAGGCTCACTTGTACCATTCCTAATGACTACATCAGCTTATTCTCTAGTAACTAGGACCTGGCACTCATCAATCTATTTAGGTTAAAACAGCAGAATATATGAAGCTTTTCTGGTACTCCTGCTGACCCTGATACTTCTAATTAGAGGCACACTGCTGTACGAGCCTCTAACATTGACTTAGACCTTTGTGCTGTAAGTTTTACTTCAAAGGCTCACAGTGGTGCCATTTACCCAGAAGCCATGTTTAACTACATTGTATTGAATTAATATACTCTAAATGACAATTTAGAGATCAAATTTAGTTTGCGTTGTTGTTTTTTACAGGGCTAGTATCAAAGCATGCTCTTTCGGATGCTAAGCAAAGACTTCATCTTCTGTTACCCATTTGCTTTTTTTCCTATTAGGGACATTACAATGTGGATTATTAAAATCTCACAAGAAAGGGAAGATGACTGTGATCTAGTTTTGAGAGCTGGCCACCAAGAAGAATAGCTTGCTACTGGTGCAAGTTCAGACCTCAATAAAAAGCTCTTTCCATTTTCCATATATGTCTTCACAATCACTGTTACCCTGAAAAATGCAGCTGACCCGAGACTCACAAATAATTCGAGTGATGCTCATTCACCCATTGGCATGTATTTTCTCTGGAAGAGAAAACAAGAGCCACTGCCTTTCCCCAGGACAAATTTATCTCCCTGCTGAAGTCAAGATGCCAGCCCGCGTGCAGGGCACTGCTCCTCGCTCGCTCACACAGCAGCTCGGTAGTGCTGCAACGGCTCTTCCCTATGACGAGAACTGCAGCCTGGCAGGCCTCGCAGACAGGGAGCAAAAGACGGAGATGAAACAATGTGCTAGGAGCATGGCTTTCAGTACACAGAAGATTTTGCAAGTCTTTTATGATTTGACTGATAA
This sequence comes from Cariama cristata, assembly GCF_000690535.1. NCBI lineage: Eukaryota > Metazoa > Chordata > Aves > Cariamiformes > Cariamidae > Cariama > Cariama cristata. Next base: position 14,648 of record NW_009603885.1, read on the forward strand.
CCTGCATTAGACCAAAGGTCCTCTCTGGTTTAGCAGCTACAATGCTGACTATTCTTTAGCATGCTTTTTACTCAAGTTATTTCTCATCAGCAGGTAAATATTTGATCCTATGGGTCAAGATACCAAAAACGTGTAAAGCTGACTTCCAGGCTAGGCAATGCTTAATTGTCATCTTCCACCACTGCCAATGCCTTAACTTTGCAAGCCTGAAAGAATCCCCTCAGAAATAACATTTGCATGGAAGGGCATTCTCTGGTATGTCAAAGTATACACAGATAAGCAATTCTGATATTAATCTGAGCAACATCCTAGACATGTTTCCACAAATGGAGCAGCTGAATAGCTTATCTGAGACCACAGTGGCTGTGCTGCAGTCAGGAACAAGAGCTAGATTTCTGTCTCCCAAACCTAGCCTTGTGCACCAGACTGTACTTACTCAAATGCTCTAGTTCAATGAATTTAAGTAAAACAACTCCTGTATTAAACCACTGTGGGGGAACACTAGCCCTGATTTCATGACACATTCTTCTGTTCCCCAAACTTTATTGCTTGTTATTTTTATTACTGCAGTACCAGTCATGAATATCACCCCTCTATGATAAGTGCTACTCAGAGGGGGGAAAAAAAGTTCCTGTCTTTAACAGTTTACATCTCCATTAAAATTACACAAATTTGCAATATGGGACCTCAGTCAGAAGCAGGTAATTAACTTCTGACTACAAAGATATTTGTAATGAGTAGGACTTTAAGCACTTCAGGGAAGAGATGAGCCTCAATTTGTTTTACAAGTGTCTATGCAATGACTAAATAACATTATAGATTAATATTCCCTTCTCTTCTTGTAAATAACTGGTACTCAGTTCTGCTGTCTCATAGTTCAATGGAAAAACAGCAATTTTTTTCAGAAAGAAAAAAAGCTCAGTGATATAATTTAACAAAACTATTAAAACCTTTCAAATTATTTTGCAACAGCAGCTCATCATAAAACAGAGGTTTAATTTAGCACCAACAGTGATCCTTCTGAAGTGAAATTACCATTTATAGGTACAGGAACAGACCCTACATTTGAAGCAGAAGCTATAACATGGAACAACAGCTGAGACATTCTGCTTTTACCTACCAGCACTCATTATGTATTCTCTGAAGAAGGGACAGCCAAACCAGATGGGCATGATATGAAGATACGGAGTAAGCCCAGGAAATAAATTTTCAAAACTTGGACCAGTGCAAAAGTTTCCGAAGGCTCCAGCTACCAGGACCCCATGAGGGTGAAAGCCAAGTAAGTAGTTGTGATTTGGATTCAGTTCTGAAGTTTTTATAAGCTGAAAAATAAAGACAGTGGAGGACATTGTAATACTTACCTCAGAAAGATTCTCAAAAACAAGTATGGAAATTGCACATTGACAGGGCACAGAACTGATGACAATTCATTTCCTTCTGAGCACTTTAAACTACTGTCACATTTTACAGCTGGACAAAATTTAAATAGATGTGTCTGAAGATATCATGTCTAGCATTTACTGTGCTGAGGCACTATCTTGTTACCCAACAGTCCAAGTAGAAAATCAGCCCATGCCCCTTTTTGTCACTAAATCTCAGACTTCCCATATTTTAAAAAAAAGTTAAGTTCACCCTGGAGTAAGTATTAGAATTTTACCAAAGATGAGTCTTAGACGTTTGTCCATACTCATGGCTATTCAGGCTGTCTCTGTTCCAATGTTTGCAGTTCTGTGAGAAACCTTCTACTCACGTGAATGGGAAAGTATTCCCTAAAGTACTTCCAAACAGTCCAGCTTCTGACCCACTGGGACCGTCTGCCCCCTGTGCATGGCGTTTCCCAGTCACAGTAGAGCCACAGCAGGTACAGGACAGCGAGGAACCAGAAGTTGCCCAGGATCAGGACCACAAAGAATCCACAGCAAAACTCTGCTACAAGAGACAAAAAAGGAAACCATAGCAAGCATTAACTGCACCTGTCTCCTTTTAAGATCTTGAACTCCCAGCCCTGATATTTTTATTATAGATGCTACTCAAAATGCATACAAATTGAAGTTAGCTTATTATTTAGTTAGCTTGTTTGATAGAGAGTATCTAATTCACCTACAGTTGAACAAAAGGAAACAGCAAGAGCTAACAAAGATGTGATGCTCCAGTGAACGAGAAGAAGGAAGGGGAGCTGGGAGACGAAAGAGGGGAAAGGGGGCCACAGCAAGATCTTTTTTCTAAAGAGAGTGGTGTTGGGCAATCATTTTCCCTTTCTGTTTCTTAAGTTCTCTACCTACAAAATAGGGATGGTAGTTCTCCCCATGAAAAGTGCTCTGTGACTGGCCAAGGAGATGCACTAGACAAGACCAAAGCACTAAGAGGTTCAACTTCAGCCTCTAAATGCGTCACTGTAAGTTGACTAGTTGTAAGTGCTATGGGAAGACAACAGCGATTTTAAGTCCCGATACTGTCAGACCCATTTACTAAGAACTGTAAGATCCTGCTACAATGATGATATATAGGAAGTGTACTATACACAATTCAAAGATCCAGAAAAAGTTGTTTGATTAACACAATATGTTACTTTGGGGCTCAACCCTGAAATAATTAATCAGGGAAAGCCCCTCTGGAAACTTTATCTTTGTAGGACTTGCAGAATTTTGCACTCTTGCAGCAACACAAGCAGCTATGGACAGAATGGGCTGGAGCGCAGTACAGCAGTACCCACGGCTCACTGCCCTGCAGCCTCCTTGCTCTGACACCTTGTGAACAAAACGCATCCCGCCCGTGCATCAGAGTAATTCAGCAGATGCTGAATTCCAGGTTTGCAAGGGAGCCAGGGCTTTACCATCGTGTATTTATACAATGGCAAGCAAAACAGGACCCAGTCCTCACTGGAAGTCTCAACAGGCAGAGTTGTATGAAACAGGCGTTTTTCTGTGACATTTTACAAAGCAGAAGTAGTACTTTGTATGTCCCACAATTGACTGATTTTCATAAGGGCAATATCCTGTTACGTCCTAAAAGGAGTTACACCAGTGAAACATACTGAGCTAAATACATAAGTAAATAGAGCAGAGTAAAAAAAAAAAAAAACAAAAAACAAAAAAACAAAAAAAAAAAAAACCAAACAAACAACAAAAACCACAGAAGTATCTCAGGCAATAATTTGGCTAACACAATGTAAATACTACCAGAACTGAAAGCTTTTAAATAAGCAGATGGACCAACAGTAAAAACCACTCATCCTAGTTAAGATCAGCTTCACTCAAGAGAGAGATTACTTCGGTGTTGAAACCCCTCTGCAGATTCCCCTTACCAAGCACGATTTGAGCTACTGAAATTCAGAGCTTAACTTGGCCTATGAGCAGTCTTGTGTTTCCTCCAACCCGAATACTTATTTTTTCTGAACTTAGCCAACTTGCCCTTGTGCCTAATTTGACTGTGCCTTCAGACTAGATATAGATGTATTGTCATGGGGTAACTGAGAACTACTGCAGAATCCAGAAGCAGACAGAGCAAGCAAAGCTGCTGGTTAGATTAAGTAGGAAAGAAAGAGATGAACATTCCCATTTCTGGCAGGGAATGAGCAGAAAAATAATGAATTGCATTTGCTCTGAGGAAGGGAGAAGGGAACAGCCATAAACAAAACCAGAAGCAGGATCAAACCTACTGTTTTGAAGGATACTCCATTTTTCAGTACCATCAGTACAGAAGCTCATTGCTTCCTGCTTAAACAGGCAACCCTGGTCTTGCACAGAGAAGCACCTCAGTAAGAGCTCTAGAAAAATACCACAGCTAACTGAGGCCCATAGACCTCCAAAGTCAACGTGGAAAACTCCCAAAAGCTGCAACAATGAGTTCTAGGGAACATAGTTAACACAGGATGAGTAACACAGGTGAAAGATGACACTCAATTCCACTGCTCCGGAGGGAGAACTCACTGGGAATCCCACACCAGCAACACTTCAAGACAGGGCACAGAAATATTTTGAGGAAAAGTCATTACATATTTTTTGAAGAAGAGATCTTGAAACTATAGAAATTTCTAGGAGTGCTGATCTGGACAGGATGCCAACGTTCACGGTCTAAGTTTGAATAAGTATGAGAAGTTTTTTTTAATTGCCATAAATCAATTAACTTCAAGTTGTTATGTAAAATTTGGTAAGTATTTGTATTTCCTACCCTTCCTTTCAGAAGGACTTTTGGCTCAGTGCAGAATCACATGGCTTTTTTTGCTATCAGTTTCCTAGCCAAATAGCTGAAAGGTGCTCTGGATCAAAGCATCCTTGCTGTGAATGCTAATTAAATCAGCAGTGAGAAGCACCAGATAGCAGTATTTAATACTATTCGGAGAAACATACACGACATCAACGAGCTCACTGCTTTGCTTTAGCTAGAACACATTCCTGCATGCATGTAAGGTATAGGGAGATAAGTATGCTGTCAGCACTTCCTAAGGGGACCTCAGCATCTTGTAGGACAAAGCTAATTTATTATTGCATTTGCAATGAGACATGCAAAGCAAATTCCTTTTACCATACCTCCTTATTATTTCAACGCATTAACAGCCTGCAAGATGAGTTAAACACTCATGACTCAAAACCAGTGAGCCTATAAACACAAAACCAGTGTTTTCTCCTTCAGAGAAGACAGTGAGTAAATAAATAGCAACCACTTTACCTAAACGCATAAACAAATTCCAGGCAAAAGGTAACTTGGAATTTGTCACTTTACTATATCATTGCCTCCTTGGATATAGTTCCAGTGCACACTGTAAGCATAATTTTTTGCTTGAACTTGAATTAAAGCTTTGAAAATATCTCTACGGTGTATTGAAACAGGAAATATGGATTAAAAGACAAATCACTGCCACGGGACTCTGAACATCCTGTTTGCCAGCCAACATTGGCGAGTCCCTTTCCCTCCATTTCCTCATTTACAACATGTGGATACTCATCTGTTGCAAGAAATGGATGAAAAATATTACGTACAGTGTTAGCTAGCAGCACTGGTAGCCAACCTGCCCAATGATGTTTGAACATCTGATGCTTCACTCATTAAATAGGCTCTGAGTTTGCAACTGTGGGCACCAAATTCATAAAATAGTTAAATACCACAGAGATCGGAAGTAGGAAACCAGCACACTGGCTGAGGAAATACACGTGATGCTGCCAATTAGAAGCTCCAAATGCATTTGCAGTTACTAAGGAGTCAAAAATGTTTGAGTAATATCTATCGTGAAGGCCACCAAATCTAAAATTGTCCACTAAGAGAAAAGCCTCCCGTTCATCCCAGAGCAGTCACAGACCATGTTGGGCCAGCACAGGTGTATCCTAGGTGGCCAGGGTGCTTGTCTCAATCCAACCAGCACTACAGGCTCTCCATAGTACCCCATAAAGCCACATAAAGCAGCTTGCACTGAGACCTCCGGACTGCTCAACAACTCAGACACGTCTGAACTACGAGCCAGTTCCTGCTGTTTCCCACATGCCCTTAGCAAAGCTTTCTCTAAACCCATTGTGCTGCTATGTCTTAAATGAGCTGGAGACTTTCAGAGTTCAGCAATTTGAACCTGATCCCACAAAGGACGTGATAAACAGGACATCTTTGTCGCACCGGCATTCTAGTGAATACAAAGGTGGAGACGTGAATTTTAATATTGTACTTCTCTGGGCTTTATGAGTACATGTGCACACCAATACACAAAGCTAGGTGAAAAAGCTCACTTCTTAGATCTATGGCCACAGGGGAAAAAAAAATGAAAGATGGCATATTTTTCAACAACCCTGTTGAGGTACTGACAACAGAACAGTCCTTTCCTCACCTTCAGTCTTCAGAGCGGCAACGCCTGTGAGCTGGGTGCCTGAGGAACAGAACACTGGAGGGAACACACAAGGAGAATTGCACAGTAATGTTTTGATCCCTAATGAACATTTGCTCCTCTCTATTATCCCTCAAAGTACCACTCATAAGTTGATTTTGGCATTAAAAAAATTATTTTCCCTGCTGAGTGGATTCTTTCATTAGGGGAAAAGAAAAAAATAATTTAAAAATCAGCCTTAATTTCTGGAAATACTTTCCAAATTATTTATAAATCATAAGGAAAGGGATAGAAATTTAAATAACACATACAGCAAATGGGCCCCAACAGTGCCACCAAAGGAAGACCTGAGACAACAGGCAACACTTGAAAGAAGGCAACCTGCCATGGCAACAGTAAGCAATTTCATGCCTCCGTAGAATATTGCTCTGCAGCTTTTACATAGAAAGTCTCTTTTTTAAAAATGGAGTCATAATATTAGTACTATCCTGTTCAGAGCCTACAAGTCTGTGGAATTCTGTCAATATACAGATTTCCACCAGGAGCACAGGAACTTGCTGTCACTTTTTACCCGTGGCAGATATGGATTCCTCAGCAAAGAATAAACTGGGAATTTATTTAAACTAACTGCACTGGGAAATCGTTGAAGTCCACTGCAATTTAGTAGCCATCTCCAGGACTGAGGTGGTAAAGAGGTCAGCATTTGTTGAATACGTGTGGATCTCCTGTAGTGGAGGTCCTTTGTCAGTTTATTGGTCACAACTGGGAACCCCAGTCACAAGGGTATTTGAGCATTCCTACCAAGGGAGCTGAATTTCAACATCACTGTGATAGCAAATACAAACTCTCAGATGCCAAGGTTTGGAGGCTTGTTTACTCTGGAATTTGGTCCCAGTTCCCCAGCAAGCAGGCCTTCCATTGGCAAATACTGATAAACTAGAGATACGGAGCATTAGGCACTATTGACTTGTAGATAGAGTGCTCTGGATACAGTAAAACCCCAAGTTACTAATTATCAAATCCAAAGACAGCATGCCAAATTTAGTCAACATATTTCCAGTTTCTTTTATTTCTCCTTAGGCATCCACTATCAGTTATGTTCACAGCCTGATGCACCACAGTCATTTTTCTCTTCCTATTATCTAGATAGAAATATACACAGAGACATGGTTACATTCCCTCCCCAAGATGTAGGCAACAGAGGTAGCATTCCTAGAAATACTCGTCAGTCTGGCATCAGTAAGTACCCTGTTATTCTCTGTGATCACACATCAGTCCCTACCCGTGGGTCAGCAATAAGCTTCATATATAGAGGAATATAGGCTGACAAAAACAAGTAGCAATACCAGCCAGCTTGCTAGGAAAGGCTCACAGAGCTTAGCTGAGTTTTCTTAAGTATCAAAAGAGAGTATTTTTTAAAAGGCTATGAGGAAGAATGAGACCAGCCAGCTACAGCTGATGAATTAAATTATCACCAGATAACAAAACATGTTTGAGGAAAAGGTTATTTTTTGCTTTAGCACATTACACCGACATCTGCTTTCTCAACACACAAGTCACTTCTTATTCCAGCAGCAATATCTCACTGTCTGGCAAATGTCTCATTGTTTCTATTCTTTTGGGGAAGCGAGATCCACAACTCAAAACTGTCTCCAGCCAAGTTCAATTAACAGAGTGCTTCATCCTACATGCATAGAAGTTTAGTCACTAGAGAACAGGATGTACTTTAATACACACCAATGTCTTTAGTATATTATTTTGTGGCTTCATCCATATTAAAGTATACCTTTTATTATGTACTGATTTTGTATTACTAAGTATTTTGCAAATAAACACATGGGTGCATGCACAACAGTCACTTCTTAGGTCCCCCAGTAAGAAGAAGACCAGCACGCCACTGCTGGACCTAGAAAGTGAGCCACAGAAGATGCACTGTTCTCCCCTACCAGCACCTTGTCTCAAAACAAAATCCTGGTATCCTTGTCAGAGTGTCAAGCGCTCTTTCATTTCCATCTCTCATTGTCTCGACCAAGACACCATCACTCCACCTAAGTTACCTAGTTCTGCATTTGATTTTGTACATGCTCAAATTCCACTCTTTTTCACATCACATGCACAGAAGTTGGCAGAGGAGCAGCTCACTGACTCACCTTCCAGCTCTATTTTCTCCAAAATGCTGTCATTTGATTTGCGTACATTACAGAGGGAAAAAAAAACAAAAAGGCTAAGGCACCTGCAAAGCAGCACTTCACCCAAATCTAATTTTTTTTCCTTGTTTGAATTGTTTTGCCTTTAAAAGAACCCTTTGATCTACCTCCTGCCTAGGTACTGATCACCTCATGATACAAACTGAACCTCACTCACAGATGTGCAGTACTGAGGCACACATCCCACCGCTGCAGCACGCTTACATACCAAGGGTAAATCACTGCTCAATTACTGTGCGAGAAACAGAAAACCTACACTGGTTCCTAAGAGACATACTATTAACTGCAGCAAAATTAATTCAGTCGAAGTTCTTAAGAAAAATATTTCCAAGCTTAAAAACAAAGATTTCATGCTAAACGCCAGGGACATTTGTTGCATTCAGGGAGAGTAACAATTTCTTTTGTGTATGTGTACCGTGAACCCTACAGTACAAAAATGAGCATTGTAACCCCTTTGCTCCCGCCCCAAGTCGGTCCAGCAGCACTTACAGGCTTGGAGATTTCATTTCTCCAGATGACTTTCTGCCTGGTGTTGGCCTGGACAACGGCACAGAGAGATTACAAGGAGGTACCAGCACACAGCTTCACAGGCGGACACGATGTGGGAGCTGCACGAGCTCGGAACAGGGCCAGACCTCCCCTAGGACTGTCAGTCCCTGGCCAAGCCGATGAACCTCTAATAACGGTAATTACAGTCATAAAACTACATCTATAAAAATTGTCTGTTTCAGCTTTTTTTCCAAAATAGGTACTCTGAAATTGCAAAACTTCATATATTTGCTGTTTCAGCAGTAAAACACTGACAACTTGAAATTATGTTTCGGCCTGAAGCTGTTTTGGATTTCTGCTTGATACAGCAAGAAACCGCATCATTTTAGTGTTTCCTGGTTTTCAGTTTTCATAGCTTTGGTTTTCTAGACTCCAGACTGATACCACTCTCCTTTTAAAAGAAACCAACCTATTTACAACACTTTTCTTCATGGAACTTTACCTAAACTATTTTAGCCTGCTGCACTTAGAGCACATAAGACAGAAAACCATACAGCAGTTTCAGCTGACATACAGTGGGAAACTTAGATGGGCATTCCTCTCATATAATCCAGAAGCTCTTAGACACAGATCACAGTATTTCAGAACTTATTTTTGCTTCTGGTGTCATGCCCCTGGATAACTAACAGAAGAACCACTGCTACAATGAAAACTTGTCTTTTCTGCTCGAGGGCGAACTTTGGCAGCTTGCAGTACAGAGCAGGAAAGCACAGGAACTTACACCCAGAATTTTAAAGAGGTTCCTTTTGTACGTAATGAAATTCTGTGCACATCTGTACAGCTCTTCTGAGGCAGAGGCATGCTTGTTCTGCCTGCACTCTACAGCAGAAGCAACCTATCTGTGGTGCAGACCCAGCCCACAGCCAGTACGCTGTGCGAAGAAGCAGAACCTTCTTGTTTGTACCATGCTACTGCAGCTATTTGCTTAGTGTTCGTTGACTGATTCGCTCTTTCTACAAGTGGTGACGAGATTCACAGTCTTCAACAACTATTGCATATATGTATTTCAGGCCAACTCGTGAGTAGCCTTTAGTCACACAAGCAAGAGGGCGTTTTCAGTCATCAAATCCAGTCTCAGGAAACCATGCAGCGTTACAACAAAGCAAACCTGGAGAGCAAGGGGGAAAGACCAACACAATGTGCTTTTTATATTAAATTCAGCGACTCTTAAGGGTCTCAGCCAGGAAGATCAAATCAATGCTTGATTTTCAAAGCCTTCTATCCAAGTCACATTATGGATTCTAAGTTGTAATAGACTCATGTTCCCCTTACAGTTTACTCTGTGTACCAAATCATGTTTTCACATGTCACTTCCCAGATTTCAAGGATATAATTACCCAATACAGTTTTGTCTTTAAGGGCACTAATTTTTAGAGTTATCTTTCTTTATCTCTTAGTCTTATTGGTCCATTTTATTAAGCTATGCCACCTCACCACATATGTAGACAGACAACTTTAGGAAGTAAGCCAGGATCTTACTTATTCACTGCTCTAAACAGAATCCCTACATCTATAACATGATTCATTAGTTATAGTATGGTGTTATCTGTTCCTGTTTTCACATGCAGATATTGTTACATGAGAAAGACTGAATCTACAGAAGATCTTGCTTGGTATAAACTAGTTCCACCTATACACCAACCCCCAAACAACAACCTACCCCTCCAACCTATCCTGTGATGAATTCACACAGTACTTTACTTGTACAGAGTCATCCCATTGATGATTTGAAAGTGTCTCTCTTGAATTCAAGAGCGTACAAACAAATAATGCTTTCACATTTCGTCTGCTCAAAAAAAGACTGAAAAAATCCAGACATAACGGTAATCCAGAATGCCAGAAACCAACCCATTTTTCACTTCTTTAAGCCATTTAGGATTCAGCCATTTGAATTTTCCTGAAGCTAAGTAAAACTTTTTGGCCCGATCACTCGGACTGTCCTATGACTGAAAGGATACGCCTACAAAATGCCAAGGTCACCTTGGATAGCTCTAAAGATAAACATCCCCATGAAAGCACAAGCAGATGATTATTAGAATCAATTTGTCCACCAAAATTCAAGCATTCTTGCAAACAGATTTTTTTCATGATCATGTGCACTCGCTATATCCAACGTAATCAGCCATCAGGCCACTTGTTTGTTGATTTTCCTTGACATTTATTCCCAGGCAGCACCAGTTGCAGAAGACAGCTGCCTACTTCTCCCACTGAACTGCAAGCAAGACTGGATTTTCTGCAGGCCGAATACTTCTAGTAAGCACAGAACGATGTGAATTTCTGCAGCAGCGTTGTTACCAACCAGGCTAGGATAAAAAACTGTTTCCCTCCACTGCCACTGAACTTCCATTGCATTATCATTAGACTGGAATAATGGCATATGCCAAGATCTAATTCAGTAACAGAAAATTAAAAGCACAGGCTATTTACAACATAGCCACAAACATGAACTGTTTATAGTCCAGCCACATATAAATTAGAGGTAACAAAACAGTCAAGTGCTAAGGATAAATCTGTGAAGGTGCTTCATAACCTCCATGCTTCCCCCACATACTCAGATCTTTTATGTGCTGGCTAACAACCTAAAAAAAAAAATTGTCTGAAAGACATCAGACCACTATCTGAATGATACTATATTTGCAAGATAAACAAGGAAGATATGTGCACATCCCTTTTCTCCTTGTAAGTCCTGAAGCACAGATGACCATAAAGCATTCCAACATTTCCAGTAACACACAGGTAGTCAGTTGCTCTATACCTCAGAACAGTTTTGTTCCACACAGACTATTCAATAACCGCCTGCCAATTTACACAATCCATGATCTGGTCCCAAAGAATTACAGCTTAGCTTACCTTACCAAGTGACTCATTTTATCAAGTTCAAGATAACTACACATGAGAATAAGATTTGCTGCTGTGAACAGGTGTTTAGTCATAGGATTCTATTAAGATATCAGGAAAATTTACTACAAAGGAATCATCAATGGAAAAAGTTTACCAAGTCAAATTGCTAGGAACACTTTCTTAAAGCAAAAGAGGACATTTTTCATAAAGTTACAGAAGTGGCTGCATTTAAGCCAGTTTACTGTTGATCCTTACTAATTTTTGTCACCTAGTTAAATGAGAATTTTATTGAACTACAGTATATAAAGTTATTTTACAAAATCAGTAGTGAAAACAGCATTAGCTTTTATGCCGACTTTCAATAAAAAGTTGTTAGTCGTCAAAAAACCTAGGTGCCCTCTCAATGAAAAGACACTGTCACTTGTTTTTCAACATTGTATTTGAAAAAGATCCCATAGAAAGAAACAGACCCCAGAAAAGAGAAAAAGCCATCCAGAACTTTGAGGGAAGAAAAGGCCCAAGCCCAGAAGCGCAATGCTCTTGACCTGCCCGGGGATAGCCAGGGAGCTGCTTGCCCCCCGGCTGCCTCTCCTCCCACGTGGAGTCACAGGGTGACACAGACCGATGCCCACGGCTGACAATGGTTAAGGAAAGAGCCGATTCTTTCCCTTTTTTCTCTGGGGAAAGGGCAGGAAGGAGGAAGGCTGTTACCCAGCAGGAGGAAGGAGAAGATCCACTGCAGCACGGCGACTGTCTGCATCCTCCTCTTTAGGGGGATGTTGATGGGGGCAAACTCGACCTTCATGCTGACGGCGGGAGAGCAGCGCGGGGAGGCATGGACCC
>NW_009603886.1:0-9463 GCF_000690535.1 Cariama cristata
GACCCATGCACTGCTCACCTGCCCACACCACCCACCCTACACCCCTCTTCATTATGGAAGTTTATATTGCCTCCCTCGTGGAGAACCCAGCTGCTGTGAGATCCAGCTTCCTCCCAGCTGGGTACTTAATTAGATCAATTAATTAAGATCATTATGCCATCTCCTCATCAGGTCTACATGGGAAATGCCAGGGGTGAACTGGGGGCAGGGACCCTGCCCCTCTGCTCATGTGGGTGCTGTGGAACATCCTCTGCAGCCCCAGTGCCCAGGCAGCACCAAACCCAGTCAGGCACTGGGATGGCAACTGTCTACTCTAAGGGCTTGCTTTGGCCCTGGCAAAGCTCAGAGCATCCCCTGGCCAAGCCAGGCAGGGACAAGGAGGGGGCAGCCCTTGTAGGAGGCAGGGGGGTGTCCCAGAGTGACTGGGGGGCACCAGGGCCAAGAGGAGGGGCTGCAACAGGCTGTGCACAGCTCAGAGGAAGGCAGACAACCCCAGACAGGCAGCTTCCCAGAGAAGCTGAAATAACTCTATGGCTACATTGCTTGTTCCCAGCTTGAAGCAACACCCCGAACCCCATGGAGCAAGACACGGGAGAGGCAGTGTCCAGCCTGGCTCCTGGCTCCAGTGAGGACTCGCACCCTTCATGGCAGCTGGAAGCTGTGCTTGTTCAATGGCTTTGTGAATACTCAAATGATTGCAAACTACTGGGGTGCAAAAGGGGGCACGTTTGCCCTTTGCAGACAGAAGGGCTGAAATGTAGAGAAAAACTGTCCCAGAGAAAAAAAAAAAAACCAAAAAAACACAACTTTCTTAGGAGCTCACTGGAAGAGGAGACCCTGTCTCCAAGGTGGGCACTCAAACTTTGCAGGAGAGAGTGGGGAGAGGGGTGGATGGAGGAGCTGTAAGCCTGCTGTTAGAAATCCGGCAGGCGAGAGGTGCACCTCAGGCACAGTCCCAGCTCGCATCCTACCAGGAATGATGGCAGGGTGCTGGTGTAGTGGGGGCACACATCCCCTTAGCAGGGTGGCTCCAGGGGCACCGGGGACAAGGACCATGCGATGCCTGGGCAGGAAGGAGCACAGCCCATCCTAAACATCTCTGGGAGCTTCCAACCCCGGTTCCCTCGTTCATGTGTCCCCCTCGCACGATGGGCAGGAAGATGTGGGAGAGGCAGAGTGTGTCTCCTGCAGAAACTCAGGGCAAAGCTCTGGATAAGGTGCAGGGAACCTACCCGCAGGCGGTGAAGGGACGACCGTCCCCAGGCTGCTGCGGGACAGTGTGTCTGGGACAGCATCCCTCCTGGGGTCATGCTCCTGGGCAGGGGTGAGCTCTGCTCAGCCCAGCCCCGGGCAGCTCATCCATGCGTGCCTTTATTTATCACAGCAAAAGACCGGCACCTCCACTTGCCCCCCCACTGCCTTGTTTGTACAGGATTGCATAGATTTTGTTTACTGCTCAGATTTCTCTTTTTTTTCCCCTCTAAAATCTGGGCCATTTATTTGAAATAAAACCAGTGATTTAACAAGGGGGAAAAAAACCAACCTTATGGTATTGCATTTCAAAACATTTTGCTTATTTGAACATTTCTGTCACTTCCAGCAGGGTAGGAACTGCTGGAATTTAACTCACACTCACAAACGGTTTTATTTCTCTCCTCACATCGCAGCTATATTTCTTAGCAAATTTGTTATCAGGGAAGTAAGACCTGTTAAGGTCTATCTAACACTCTCCGATCCTGAAACTGCTCTGGGGTTGCCTGCCGGGATCGGGTGGGCACCCACAACCTCTGCAGGGAGAGGAGGACCCGACCGGCATCCCGGGCAGGCGGCAGCATCCCTTGCTTCCAGCCAGCACGGCTCAGCCTCCTTGGAAAGAGGGTGCTGGGATGAACAACCCCGGCCAGATGGCCACCAGCCCCGGCAGCCAGGGTTTATCTGTCTCCTCTGATACCATCCCTCGGAGGTGGCTTAATGCAAAGCAGCGTCCAGATTTGGGATTAGGGGAGGGACAGAAAGGTCAGCCCAGATCAATGGTGATTAGCTGAAAAGGACCTAAAGAGCCTCTTGTTTGCTCTGCATTAACGATCCCACTGCTGAGCCAAGGTTCCCTTGAACCACTTGAGAAATGAAAGGACAAACACACCGCGCTGGAGATTAAAGCCCTGAAGCCCTACACCTGCGTGCAAGGCAGCGATGCCGTGCCGGTCTGTGGGCATCACGGACGGGGCCATCACTGGCTCTGTGTGTCTTTTGGAAAAGAGGGAAGCGAGAGTGAAGCAGGATGGACTGCAGGAAGGAAAAATGAGAATGAAGACTAATAAAAATATGCTGACGGAGGGAAGGCAGAGAAGGCAGCAGGGGTGCAGACATTTCCTCTGGAGGAAGACAGAAACATATCACGGACATCATTTTAATGTGGAGCATCTGAGGAGCATCTCAAATTCACCTTCCTGAGCACGCAGGGCTGACGCCTGGCCCCACCGCTGGACCTGCCAGAGCACACGGGGACGTGAGATGGTCGGGGTCATCATGGGGGGCTTCCGCAAGGCTGAGCCCACAGGGCTGCCCCAGCGCTTTGCCCTTCAGCTCTACAGGGGACTGTTGGGGCTGCACGGCTGGGTTTGGTCGGCTGCTGCGGGGAGCAGTTCCCAGCCAACAACCTTCTTCCTGGAGCTGTATGGACACGAGATCAAAAATTTGTCCTGAGAGTAGGGTGAAGACTTCTTTCAAAAACGTCATTTTGATTTCAGCTTGTCACCTGAGCTTCATTTGCTTGCATCTTCCCACCTCTCTTTCCAGTTTTCCAGTAAAAGCTTCATTTAGATTCAAAATTATATTTTCAGCATGTTAATTAAGTACTAATTGCTGATTAGAAACATATTTACCAAGGTCTAACAACTATGTAACAAGTGATGTCTTACTACACCCTCATTCCCCGGGATTTAGACCTGCGGAAAGATTGTTCTAATAAGCAAATGGCATTTGGGTAATGTGCAGTTAGCAAGCCACGGAGCCACTCTCCCAAACGGGAGAAGACAGCTATTTATGTTAATGAGATG
Organism: Cariama cristata; assembly: GCF_000690535.1. Lineage (NCBI taxonomy): Eukaryota > Metazoa > Chordata > Aves > Cariamiformes > Cariamidae > Cariama > Cariama cristata. The sequence goes on from NW_009603886.1 coordinate 3,060, forward strand.
CCGGCTGATTATTAGAAACACATTGATACAGGTTTGGGCTGTGGTGTAACTGATACGTATCTACTGTGTTCAGTAGCTGTGAAACCTCAATCAATATGTTTCTCATAATCTGCCTGCATCTCGTGCACATAAATAATATCCTTGATGCAGAGAAGAGCTCCAGTTCCCAGAAGTTAATAAGAAATCCCCACTTCCCAACCCCTCGCTCCCCTCCTCACCGCAGATATAACACCAGGATGGGGCCTTGCTGCTCTCCCCACCACCCACGTCTGGGATCCAGGGCCCCACAGAGACCCACGGCCACGTCCAGTGCCCTCCAGAGCAGGGAGCTGGACTCCTGAGGTTTCCTGGGCTCAATATTCAATGAACCCCTCACATATTGTTATTTTTAGATCTGAGAGCCAAAGGTGTCTTAGGACAGTCTAGCCAGAGGACATCCCTCTCTCCTGACTTTCAGCGATGCCTACCAAAGGTTTTCCACTGTGCGGAAGGCAGGGATGTGCCCAGTGCGTCGGTGGCAGAGGGATGGGGAGCTGCTGGCTGTGAGGAGGGTCCCCACAGGGCAGGGGGACAGCCCGGGCTGGGACGTGGCTGAGTCTCCTGGAGACAGCGCAGTATCTTCCTTGCAGCTCTCCTCCTCTCCCGGCCAGGACTGTGCCACCATCTCTGCCCTCCCACCAGTCCCACGGTGCGGGTGATGCTCCTGCTTCACCGTCCCTGCTTTAGCAGCCTTTCTGTTCTACTCTGTGCTGCAGGGAAAACATCCCTGCTGCACCAACATGCAGAGTGGAGAAGAAGACCCCCAGAAATGGAGGGTCTGCCACCTTCCTCCATCCGGGAGGGAACATCCTTCACTAATATTCCCACCATGACCTTGTCCAGGCTCAGCCTCTGCTCAGTCCTTCCATTACGCTTTCCTCCGCTAGATAAATAGACTTTTAGTATCCCCTCTAATCTCCCTAAACCCGCGCTGATGCACTAATACAGGCTTGTAGAACAAAGGTATTGTGTCAACCATTTTTATGGCTCTTTTCTGGACCCTTTCCATTTCTCAGTGGTTTTTAAACACACAGGCAGCAGAACCGGACGAAGCAGGCAGGATCGGGCTCACACAAACACCACGTCCGAATGGCCAGTGCCCCCTCCCGCCCCCCCAGCAGCCCTCCGTGCTGCAGCCGCTTCCGCGTAGCTCCCTCTCGGATCCCTCCTCTGCCTCATCCCCGCTGCTCTCCATCACCCGGTCTCTGCTCCCACCCAAGAGATCCAACGTGCAATGAAGCTGCGTGTGGTAGAAATAGGTGGGGGTTTCCAAAAGGACACCTCCTCTCTGTCCCCTGAGGTCCCTGGCACAGCTGGCCAGGTCCAGTCGCTCCCCGGCATCTCGAGTGCATCCTGCCACACCGGCCAGACGCCCGTGGGTTACATCTGCACAGCCACCTTTGCAACCAAAAGTCTAATCTCATTACAGGACAAAATCAGGTTTGTTCGGCAAGATCTATTTCCATAAAGCCATGCTGACTGACACTAATTCTTCCTCAATTAAATCCCACATCGTTTTTTGACTCTTTTCTGCTGAGTCCAGGTCGCTCCTTTCGCTCTTTGTGTGGACAGAGGATGCAGCGCCCGCCCCGGACCCCATCCCCGCTGCTGCCAGCTTTGGAAAGGATCTCTCCCCATGTGTAGGAGCCTCAGCTCTCTTGGGGCCAAGACCAAACTGCTCCAAAACATTTGTTTTCTAGGACGTGTGACAATCCTCGGTGGCTGCCATCGGACCGAGGCGTGCCTCGGCAGCCTTGCATGACAGCGGAGCATTGTCCCATCGCTCCAAGGGAGCGCAGAGATGCTGACTGAGCACTTCTGCCCTCCCCGCATCACTGCCAGCCCCGTCGCTGCTGTTAGCCAGTAATGAGCCTCTATTACTGCCGCAGCACTCCCTCTGCCTAATATTGTTAACTACTACTTAGTGTCCGCAGCCCAGCCAGCCACAGATTTCTCCTTGATGCCTTTACCTTCCTTCATCAATTTTCTAAACTTCAAAGCCTCCCATCTATCTCTGTTACTATCAATTCCCCATCTTTCCTGTTGGCTGTTTCCTGTTCCTGGGGTTTTGTGCTCAGTTCCAATCTTCATTCAAAAAAAAAAAAAAAAAAAAAAAAAGATGGACATATGACCAAAATTATTGACTTAAGAAATAGCAGCTTTTTGGCCAATTCATAAATTTTGATTAAAGAATTTTCTGTTTTCATTCCCATTTTTCTGCCTGGTTTTTCCTCCACAACGATTCTCAGCAGCCTTTCCAAAACAACAAATATTCATCTTCGTTAGCAATATACTTTGTTTAGCCTCATTGAATGCCATTTAGTCACAGCAGCTAAATCTTTAGGCAATGCTAACTCCTCTGCCAGAATTTAATTCTCATTAAAAAAAAGTGGAGATGTCAATAACTCTTCCCTGGGCGACGCACCCTCCGCTCACTATGACAGGTATGTGTGCAGAAGCGGGAGGGTTTGCGGGGACGGGGACAGGGGACGGGGAGAGGACACCCGGGTGCAAGGCCAGGCTGTGAGCAGGCTTCTCCAGAAGTCACTGCCGTTCTTCTGCTCCGGACAATCAGCTAACGAGGACCAGAGAGGGGCACCCCCCGCGCTCGGCTCAGCACCAGCGATATTGCTCCTCTTTGCTTCCCAGCCACCCCCAGTTGCCCCCCAGCCCGGGCAGCCCCCGCAAGCGCTGAGGGACGATGCCAAAGTGGGATATGACAGACAGACAGAAGAGAAACAGATGAGGATGAAGTCAGGTAGAAAGAGGAGACGAAAAAGACTTTTGTGGGCGAAAAAAATATCAAAAGGTATGAGAGCAAAGCAGCAGGGATGACACAGGGTGCTCAACCTGCACCTCATGAATGCCAGAGAGGGGCAGGGAGGGAACTGTTTTATTATTGTTTTGTTCTTTCAGCTTTCTTCCTTCCTTTAATCTTTGATCGGGAAACAAGCTGATTTTAATTAAAAAGCCCTCCAATTAATGCTGCCATGGAGTTTTCATTTCCTGGGCTTTGGTAATTTGCAGGCCCAGGTTATGGAGGCTTTGTGTCCCCTCTTGTTAAATAAATAGCACCAACCAGAAGAACTGAGGAAGAGGAGCGGGCGCTGTCTGAGGGGCAGCACATGGGGGGTGGCTCTGCCAGGGGGAGACCCTCGGCCCCGCAGTGGGGAGGGGGCTGCCGAGGGGATCACTCTCCGCTCGGTCTGGGGTCCCAGCCACACTTGGCACCGACATGCAAAAGGGCTGCACGCCTTCGACGTGCTTTGCAGACATGAAAAGGCCCAGCCTTGCTCTCAGTCAAGGCAGAGGTTTCCCAATGGCTCCACAGGAACGTGCCCACCGTTCATGAATTTCCCCCGCCCTGCTCAGGAGAGAGGCGCAGCCAGACTCATCCAGGCTTCAGCCAGGCTTTGGGGCTCCAGCACTTCCCTGGGGAGCGGTTATCGTACCCTCTTTGCTGACCACCCAGATGGCCAAGGCAAACCTCAATATTTTGGACCCTCAGAGGTACAGCCTAAGAGTTCAGAGTGCAATGACTCCCGGACAGGAGCATGGGTGAGTTCTCCTTTTCCCTGGGATGCTCAGAGCCACGGAGGTGGCAAAGGAGCGGGTGCAGGCTGAGCTGCACAGGCATCGGCAGCGCAGCCAGCTAGGACTCGGAGCTGCGGAGGAGCGGGAGGGGTGCAGGACCCCCGGACACCCCCTCCGACAACACTGCTCCCCTGCACACACCGGCGGGCACGCTCTCTATCTCTCACACACATACACACAGCTGTACGTGTATAAAAGCCCCAGGAAAAAAAAAAAGAAAAAAAAGATTGTGAAAAGCCTTTATTATCCTCAATCCCATCTATTGTTAATGTGATCGTGAGTAGGGAGTGTTTGGAGAATTCATCTGTGATAAATATTTATACCCTGTGTTTTTGGGCTGTTATCTGCAAAGTGTAGCTGTTTGATCTGGTGTAGTGCTTTTTTTAGGTCATTTACATTCCCTTTCGTAGGAGCCCTTGTCCGATAGCAGCTATCACATAATTATGTTTCTTTTGCTTATCCCTAATCCTGTCAAACCACCTACTTATCTCTAATTTCCTGTCCATTACCCTTATTGTTTGAGCTTAGATCTCTAATGCAGGACAGAGATGGCGACGGAGGCTCTGCGGGGTGCAGGGGCATCTCCCTATTGCCAGCTGCAGGGCTGCAGCACCGGCCCTCGCCGCACAGCGCCTGGACTGACCTGGGGCACTGCGGGAGCCCCCAACCCAAGCGTGGGGGTTGGCGGGGGGCTACAGGAGCAGGGCTGACACTTGCAATGCTGACACTTGCAATGATGCACAGTGGGGGTCCTGTGCCATCCACACACCTCGGGGGCTGCAGGGAGGGGATACCCGTGCCTCGGAGGCAGCAATGCCTGGTGGGGAGCGGGATGATCTGCTTGCTGGGTGATACCACTCAACAAGGAGTACAGCTCCCAGGCAAGCCCCTGCCCGGGGCTTAGCAGCACGCAACCGGACAGCAAGGACACCCTGTACAGCTGTGTCAGGGTTGACATCCGTGGAGGGGAGAGCTCGCTCTCCTCTTGGAGCTATCAGAGCCACCGGGACTGATCATGTCCCAGTGTCTGCAAGGCAACCTCGCATTTGGATGAGAGAAGCAGGAGCCAGGGCATGGGGAGGGCATCACCTCGCCCAGCCCCAGCTCCCTGCCCAGACCCTCCTGCCACCCTGAGAGCAGCCTTTTGGAGGGGACCCTTCGCTGTGGTGGGCAGCCGGGTTGGCTGTTCTTCAGCGGTGCCTCCAGGTACGTCGTGATGTGGTTCTGATAAATATTAAACACTACGTCTCCCACAGTGTCAATCGTGTGCCCTCCATCTCCCAGAAAAGGGAGACTGCTTGGAAGCACGCTTCCCATATTTATTGCTCCAGGAAGAGCTTCTCAGCTGGCCTAGCATTCATATCGGTTTGCATCAGCCCCAGCTGGAAGACCAGCAGTGCTCCTCTCTGACATTGGGATGCTGTCCTCCTTTAGTGCAACAAGGCAGAAGTAGTCGGGATGATAAAGTTCAGGCTCCAAAATCCAGATTTCCACATCACTGCGTCTTTGCACAGCGCATCAGAAGGTGAGACACAGTCAGACAAACTCAATGGTTCCCCTGGATGTGACCTGGACTCTCAGCTCTGCTCCATCAGCTCCGTAGTGCTGGGAGCAGGGAGCTCAGCGCTCCGGCAGTGGCTGGTGCTGCCACATCGTCAGGATTTGGGGCACATCCTTGCCCCATTAGTGCTGGCACACAGGACAGAGCCATTTGTCTCTCCCATCCTCTTCTGCTGTTTGCCATCGCTTCCCTCCGCTCTGTGAGCTTCAACGCGACGCCTTGTCCCACCTGCTAGAGCTCTGTCCTGTAGTCACCGGTGGGAGAGGTCTCCGCACCCACTGGCCACCCCACTTGCTGCCACGGGCAGCTGCAGAGAAGCCGTTCAGGAGGGAGGAACACAGACTCACGCAGCACCGGGCCCTCAGCGGCTTATCCAGACACGGTTCAGGTGCGAGGCAGTCCTCATCTTCAGGTGGCTGCAAGTTGCAAGCACATCTCTCTGCACAGCGTCTTTGTCTGCTTCTTTCCCCGGGCATCCACTAATGGTCACGCCACAGCGGGACAGAAGGGACATGTCCTCCAAGAGATGCCCCGTTCCTCTGGGACAGCACACACAGCACTTGCAGACTGGGCAGGAGTGCAACAGGTGTTGGATGGAAACAGCCAGTTGCCATTTCTCTTCCCATGAAGGAGAACCAGAAACCCAAATCTGAACACTGGAAACCCAGAACCGTCTGAAATTCAAGGCTGAGATTTGCATTTCAGCCCCTGAGGCTCAAGGTCACCTCTGGCCCAGAAGAAGGAGGACCTCTCAGTGCTGGGGGAGGAGAGGATGCTCTCTGGGAGGGGCTGGGGAGGCCAGGCCAGCTGTAGGTGGGAGCAGAGGGGGGATGTCTCACCAGGGCTGGCTGACCCACGGCTCTGGGTGTCTCTGGTGTCAGGTACCCAACCTGCAGGAGCCCAAACAGTGCTGACATTCAGAGCATGGGTGCTCTGCCTGGTATGAAAAGTCTCCTTGGGCTGTGGCCCTGTATGATGCCATACCCCCTGAACTTCTACCAGTGCATCTTAATAACATGTGGTTCATTTCTTAGACGTCACCTATTTACAGTGTCTTCCTGGCAGGGGGGCACCAGCTTTGTACCCACCACAAAGGTTGCTAGAGCATCCTGCCCTCGAGCGCAGCCGAGCTGTGGCTAAGAGCCAGTGCCACCTACTACGGGTTGTATACTGGAGTTTTATTCCAAATAAAAAAAAGCACCGCTGGGGA
>NW_009603886.1:9505-12051 GCF_000690535.1 Cariama cristata
AGCCGCAGAGCACGCATCACCTCCACCAAAGGAACCGTAGGTGGCATGCAAGGCCGGGCTACGGGCAGCTCTCTCCAGCTTTGCTGTCAGCTCGCCGCTGTCTGCATTTCAATTCTGGGTTGGCTCTGAACATCAGCAGTGCCCAGATTTATGGGAGATTGCTGCTGCCTGCTTGCTGCCCGCTGTCCCCCCCCTACAGCCCCCCAGGGAGGGCACCCCGCTGCAGGCAGCACCCCCGAATCGTCAGGATCAGAAATAAAAGGTTTCCTGCGGTTTGGGGTCGGGCACAGGAAAGGATTGCCTTGACCCTTTTTTCCCACCAGGCATGGGCTGTGCTGTGTTTCGCATCCCTCCTTCAGCTCTCCGGATCCTTGCTGTCTCTCTGCAAACCAGATGGAAACCACAGGTCAGGCAGAGACAGGGGCCAGATCCTGCACCCGCAGCTCTGCTCTGCATCTCTCCTGTTTCTCTGCTCTGCTGGCTGTGGAGTACCCGGCACCGGTGAGGGCAGAGGAGTTTGCAAGCCAGCGAGAAGCACCAAACGGGCACATCCTGACCCACGAGACAGGAGGACCAGCAACACCAACCCAGGCTGCAGCATCGGCTCAGGACCAGATGGTTTCCTTCCACCCCAAGCTGCCGTTGACAGGGCCTTGCAGGAGAGCGCAGGGCAGATTTAACCCAGAGAGCTTTGCCCAGCTCCATGCTCCATCGCACTGCACGTTCCTGCGGGCAAGCGGGGCCAGTGGCCGCGAAGGGCAGGGAGGGAGCTCAGCACCGTCCCGTCGGCCACCGCTCACCTTGGCTTCAGTAGCATTTGGGCTCTGAGCCTGGTTGTGTTTTTCAGGGCTTTCAAGTCTGACTCACGCTGGCTCCCCTTGATGCCGGGCTTCTGACGCAGGCAGGGTTTGCGGCGAACAGTGGCTCAGTAATTAGCAGAACCGGCTGGCCACAAGTGGAGAGACGATACCGCGCGTCGTTACCAGCCCAAGCCCTCAGCATCTGAAGCGAGAGCTTCATCTGCAGGACTCTGATTACTGAAGTGACATTGAAAGACAGCAGATCCCCATGTCCTCCAGCCCAGACATCCCTCCCAAAGGAGGAACTCAGATATGAAAGGCTGCATTTATTTTTTTTATTACAAGAAATGTATATAGGAGTTGGGTGCTTGTCCGCGACACGGCTATTTGAAAGTTGTGACTTTCCCCTTCCCTGTGTTTACATGTCAGGCGCTGGCAGCACCCGAATCTGCTGTGACCAGACCTGCTGGGGACGTGTCTGGGGCTGGGGACAAGGCACAGGCTGAGCTGCAGGCTGCAAAGCGGGGCTGCTCCGGGCTCTGCTGAACGGCTATTTTGGGATCACTTGAAAAACAAAAAGCCAGCTCGACTCCAGAGCGAAAACTTGAATGAGAGCAATCCAAGGTGAGATGCAGCAAAGACATGGCTTTTTTTAATCCTTCCTTGTTTTTATTTCCCTCCTCCCAGGACTGGCAGGGATGGGGCACACCTTGTTATTAGCAGGGCTGTTGTTCCCATGCGGCTGCTCCAGCTGGAAATGTGATATCCTGCAAGTCTCACACCGCAGCCAGCTCCCAATGAATGCCTGTAAGACACGGGTCACGCTATAGGAACTGACACAGCAAAGCAAAGCAGGGCTCTGTTCAGCCCAGTAAGCAGGACCAAATCTAATCGAAGCGAGAGAGACCGCAGCGAGGGGACCTGCACGGTAAAGAATTTATTTTCTGTGCCCATCAGGATCACTAACTTAATACTCCCAACCTCCGCACCTGGATGGTCCTGGCCTGCCTGAAAATGGGCAGACCTGCATGCTTTTCTACTTCCTAACATCTGCTGACCAACTTCTACAGCCTCTACCCACACGAGCAGTGAGGTTCTCCCACAGAAACGGAGGCAGAGCTTGTCCCCAGCAGTTGGAGGATGGAGCTGCCGGCCGAGCCCTGCCAGGGCCAGCGAGGAAAACAGCAGGAGTTCAAAGGGAGCCCTGAAGAGCTGCAGCACCCAGCACAGCCCCATCTCGCTGGGCGAAACACCCTCAGATCTGCCTTCAGCGTCCTCCGCAGCGCAGGAGTCACCCGCCTGCGTGACCGAGACTTGGCAAGGCTGAAACCGAGCCCTTCCCCTCGCCCTTCCTAAAATCCGCTGCTTCCTGCCCGGGCTTTTTCCCAGCTATTTATAGAGCAGGGCTGACAAGGTGCCCCTGCTACGAGCCTTCCCCTGGGAAACAGCCGCTGCCGTGCATGCTTGCCGAAGCGCATCGACGAGGCGTGCGGCATCGCTGCTGCTTGCCCCTGCCCATGGGTGGGCGTAGGGCCAGCCCCCAGCACTGCCTGTCCCCCGCGCAGCCCAGCCTTTGCACCCTTCAAGACTGAACCCAGTTTAAAACTTGTGGCAGAGGTTTGGGCGAGGCAGGCACCGCCAAGCTTTTGGACTTTCAGCTGTGAAATGTTGCTCAATGCGTCCGACCCTTCGGCGCTTTATAAAGTTGGGTAAGAATCATCCCTGTCTTGTGGCGGGGGCAGAAGT
>NW_009603886.1:12337-23198 GCF_000690535.1 Cariama cristata
TCATCCCGGTCTTGTGGCGGGGGCAGAAGCCACCCAACACGTGAGCGCAGCCACGTCCCTGCCCTCTGCCCAGCCCCGGGAAGGATGCAGCTGCTGCTCCCCTTTTGGGGATGCTGCTCCATTCCCCTCCGCTCTCCTCCCCACACCCCCGCGCAGCCCCCAGCTCCAACTTCCCCAGCAGCCCCCGCTGCTCTCCTCTGGCAAAGGCTTCCTGGTAGCTGGCCAAAGCGGATTTCTTACCATGAGCAGCAACTCCCCTTGATGCCTTTGCTGCGCTGCTCACCCCGAGGCAGCCGCTGCTCCTGCCCGCCCCTCCCCAGACACGAGGATGGTCCCTGCGGCAGGGATGGGCTTGTCCCACCCTGCCCAGACCCAAAGGTGTTGCCCCCAGGGGCCCTTAGAGCATCTCCATGAAGTCAGGCAGGGGTCTGCCAGGGATCTCCGGGGGGGATACAGACCCCTCAGCTCAGGTCCCAGCTGCAGAGGGAAAGGGCTGCATGTGTCAGGGGCCGAATGTCTTTCTCCCCATGAGAGGAAAGCACGATGTCTGGATGAAGATGGGGATTAAGAGGGGATTCACTGCCTGTGCTGTACCTGGCCTGAGTAACAGACACCGTTCCCCAGAACTGTCAATCTGGTACCTTTCACCGGCACTAAAATTCAATTAGTTAAAACAACAACAACAAATGTGGCTCCAGACAGCTTGTGCCTAACACATTTGATCCCTTTTATTACTCAGCACTGCACAAAACTCAGCCAGCAACATCCTAGCTGACTCCCACTAGTTTCCCCGTTTTATTCTACCAGGATTAAGTCAACCCTACAGTCTCCAGCTGTTTTGTGGTTGGGCCTGGATACATCTTTATACTTTAGCTACATTATTAAGTGGATTGTGGCCAAATTGACAGAGCTGCTTCAGAGAGGACAAGGCCGTTTAGGTCAATGATGGTCCTGCCAGCTGGAGAGACACTCGGGACTCATGATTTGCTAGCAAAGCTCTGGACTGTTGTCTTAGCCTCACTTGATGTCCCAGAGGGGGCTTCTGTGAAAGCCCTGACTCTAGATTGATTTCTTGGCAGAGAGACCTAACAATCTGTCTTGGAGTATTGCAGGAAGATTTCATGTTCGGCGTGGTTTGTCCATAGCATCACTTCATCATCTGACGTGTAATCCGCTCTTTGGCCTTCTCCGAATGGAGTCTCCACCGGACACTGGCAGCCCCTGCTGCCCCTTGCAGCCGGACGGTAGAGAAATCTGAAGACAAGAGCCATAGCCTTCAGCTGGCGTGAGCTCACACTTTTTGGAAACCGGGCAGTTGTGTTGCAACACGCGGTGATGCCATGCTCTGAGCCCAGCTCTTCTGCTCACCAGGGCGCCTGATGGTGTGATGACACGTGCTGCATTGTGGTGCGATGAGACACGAAGCGATGCGATGCGATGCGATACTCGCCCATCAGGCACGCCGACGTGTCCTGTCGAGGGTGCTTGGGGAGCACAGGCCCGGTGGGAGAGCCGGCAGGCTGCCTGGAGCATGGTTCTGCCTGAGCCAAATGGGATGACTCAGGAGAGTTAACTAAACAAATGAGAGCCCAGTTTGCTCCTAGGTTAAAACACCCTTTGTGTTAATGAATAGCAGCAGAAGGGTCAGGCAAAGAAAGGGATGAAAGCTCCATCCATCAGTTCATTGGAAACAAGACTGTCTGCGTGATTTATGAAAAATCCCTGAACAGAGGGGGTTGGTATGGGGCTCGCTCGTCTTCTCAGAAACGAGCAGGCTCGAGGTGCAGCGTTGACGTGAGCGAGCGATAACGGGTCACCGTGTGCTGCTGGTACGTGCTGGAGGGTGGGAGAAGGCTCCCAGCCTATGCATCACCTGGGTGGCAGCAGCCGGTCTCCCCTGGCACCCTGAGGACCTGCCTGTGCTGAAATAACTCCTTGTGATCAATTCCTGGCATGGCGGCTCTTGATCTGGAGTAAGAGCAGCTTATTTGGAAACGGCTAAATACATGGGTGGAAGTGGATAACGCTTAATGTGGGCTGTCCCCCTGACGTGGAGCAAGAATATCTCCACTGGGAGTTAACTGCACAACAGCTATTCCTTGTTCGGAGTCATCCTGCAGGAATCTCACGCCCTACCTAAGCGCAATTTAGCTTCCCTGTGTAGACACGTCCTGATGTCTCCTGGCCTCTTCCAGAGCCGCTGCTCACCGGGTGGTGCTGGCAGCTGGGCAGGGTGAGGGCAGCGGCGAAGAGCCCTTCCCGGCAGCGAGGGAGGCTGATGTGCATTTATTTACCTTTGGAAATCTGCAAAGCTGATTCTCCTGCAGTACAATAACACCACTTCCATGTGTGACTCATATTTTTTCCCCCTGCCTTGGTCTTGTAGTTTTTCTAATTACTGCAAGCTTTGCAACTGTGAACATGTAATGTTCCAGAAATGCGTGTGTGATTCACCTAACGTGGGGAGCGGACTTCCAGCCAAAAGGGACTCGGAGATTTTTCTGGCATCAGCCTGCAACCTGGAGAGCAGCCAGAAAAACTCACCAAGGTCATTTCTTTCTTTCTCTTCTTCCTTGTGCTCCTTTTTTTCCCTCAGCCCTTCCTCTCCCTCCCCTCTTTCCCCCAAACAAGACTCAGGCAGCACCTTGTTTATTGCTCATCAGCGTTCCCTCCATAAAATCTCCCCAGAAATGCATACCACGCCGCAGCTGTGCCCCTGCCAGCCGCTCGCTGCGGGCCCTTCGCACTTGGCACCCTGAGAGCACCCCCCGTCCGGGGCCACCAGTACAGCCACGGTGAGGGCTTCGGCTGGGACACACCGATCTTCCCCGGCACAGGGTCAGATGTTTCCATGAGATTTAGGAACATCGTTTCCAAAGGGATTTATGCACTAAGTCACTTAGAAACTCCTACAAAAGTTGTGTGTGTCTGTCTATCCCCCAGCTCCCACCACCCAGCCACAGCAGCAGAGGCAACAAGGGGGTACACCAGGATGGGAGCTTGGCCCCCCCAGCCCACAGCTTGCCCACCTTGCTCCCATACCTGGTCCTCAGGTGGCAATGGTGGGAGACGTGAGAGAAGAAGCTGGTGCAGACGCTGCCTGAGGGCTCCTGTTGTGCATGGAAATAATCTGGCATCCCACGAATTTTTATGAAAGCAGCAGCAGCAGCAGCGTTTGCGGCTGTTATCAGCTGCAACAGGTTAGCGTTAGACACAACAGCCCCTGCCAGAGGGATGGAAGGAGGGGGCCCAAAACACTTCATTTGTCAATGCCTCGCTTCAGCCCAAGGGGACGGCGGTGTCCCAGAGGAATGCTTCTCCTCACCCCACCTCACGTCCCCTCCGAGGAAAGGGCAGGATGCTCCGACCTCACGCAGGTTCCCCAAGGCATCTGCACAGCCCAGGGGTGCAGGGGCTGGAGCTGGCTACTCCCTGCCCATGGCTGGCAGGGACTGAGGAGCTGCTGGGGGCACCTCGGCCGCTTTAAACCTCCCATTCGCACAGTGACTGCAGCCCCTTGTCCTGCAGAGAGTGACTTGAGGGTACAGATGGGGAAGATGAGGAGGCACCAGCTAGCAGAATCCTCACCTCAGACCTCCAGCCACCAAAGATGGCACAAGATGTGTCCCACCCTTACACGAGGCTGGAGGGGTGGTGGGTCACCCAGTAAGCCCAATGACTCTGCAGTATTTTCCCACTCAAGAAGAGGCCACCTGCCTGCATCTGCACCGCACGCAGCCATTTTAGAACAGTCACCAGACTGGGAGTCCCAGCACACCCCAGCCTGGGGGATGTTCGTGTGACTCAGAGACACCCACCCGACAGTCTCATCCGGGCCGGGGAGGATGAGTGGTGGTGTTGTGGGGGTAGCTGGGATTGTTACATGCAATTTTGTGTCTCCTTCTGGCTACATTACAAGCTTACACCTCCCCTACCAGCCAGCCCTCGCACCGCTCTGTGTCTATCCACCCAGCACTGGCAGCTCTTCCCCACAGGGCCTCCCCCATGCCTTCCTTTCCTTCCCACCTTCCCATCCCAGTCTCCCTCCCCGTGCAAGCCACGAGTGCTGAGACTCATCCCTTCCACCACGCCAACTCTTTTTGTGCCGCAAAACTCTCAGCAGCGGTGATTTATCTGCAGAAGCTGCTAATCCCAAAGGTGCTGGGACCCAAAGTCATCAGGGGAAGGGCTAGGGGTGGCTCTCCTCCAATGTTATGGGAACAGCCCTGATTACCTGCCACCTACAAAGGTGTCCCAAGATGGATGTCCCTCAACAGCAGCCAGAATCGCCCTGGAGGTCCCAGAGAGCAGACATGAGGGGCTTTCCACTGCTTTCTTCATGTAGTCAGTACCTGGGAGAAATGGGGTTCAGCTCTTCAGTGAAGGAGAGGACACACGGGTCCGAAGGTAACACCAGTCCTGCCTTGCCTGCAGTGTCCAGAGAGACCATTTCATTCAGGGCAGGATGATGGTGCCTTAGGAGGAGAGGAGTCACAGGCAGTAACCTCCTGGGAAAGCCTTTCAGACCCCAAATGCTGGCTCTCCCTATTCCCAGCACTCTCCTGCCTTCTCCCTTGCTTTGCACACAGATGATGCTCTCACGGCGCTTTATCAGCTTTCTCTGATCAAGCCACCTACGTCCCTGCCAAGAGTCAGGGTTCACAAGTCTGATTGCACCAACCAGCACATTGAGAAGCAGGATGGGACACACCAAAGACCACAGAAGGTGTGACACCACCACGAAGTTTCAGGGGTTGCACAGTTGGGCGTGATGCTTTTCCATCACGTAACACCACGTCTTGGGCTAGGTTAAGGGGAGGGTTACAGCCCCCAGACCTTCCCTCCCAAAGCAGCTGGGAAGCATCCTCTCCCCCCTCCTGCATTCTGCAGCATTGAGGTGACAATTTTGCAGAAAATCACTGCATTTTGCCACACTTGTATTTTCGACCAAGCCGTGTGTGTCTGTGGGTAAGCGCACTGCGGTGTGAGCACAAGGGATACTTTGGACAGTCTCCCCTAACAGCATTTTTCTGAATTCTTCATCTCTGAGATCACAGATCAAGGCAGAGTTTAAAGCAGTGGCCAGATTACTCTTTCACAGACCTAGAACAAATACACTAAAAGCTTCCCCTGTGTGTGTGCAGATTAAGTCGTTAATGAATATTTTTGCTAAGCATGAGAAATCTGGCTGGCTTTGGAGCACAGCTCAGCCAAGACGTTGGAGATTTGGCTGAAAAGATTCGACAGCAACCAGCAACAGAGTCGGGGCCTCTGCTTGCTGGAAGGACACACTGGTTAGTCCTGCAAAACTGCTCTGGCTCTGAGGCCACGGGCACCTGACCGCACAGTGCGGGAAGCTTTGATTCCCATTCCCTGTCCTGCCCCGGTGCAGCCAGGAGAGTGCCAGGGAAAGGAGCACCCCGTCTGCAGGTAGGGCCGCCTCCTCCAGAGAAAAGGGGGAGAACCTGCATGGATGCTCAGCCAAAGGGCAGAGACCAGCCAGACACAGGCTTCCGCTCACCCGGATGGAGAAAGGAAGGATTTAGGTCATTGCACCCCTGGCAGGTGATCCGAAGGTTTGGCTGTGATGAGGATCTGTGAAGCATCCGCGGTGCTCCAGGTACGCCTTTACCACCTGGTCCAGCTACACGCCCAGTGCCAGAGCAATCTTACTGCAGCCCTGTGGCACTTCACCAGCCTGATCCTACACCTGCCTTTCCAGAAGAGTTAATTAACCCAAGGCAGTCGTGCACTAATGAGGCCAGAGTGGCTGGGATTCAGCACTAGCCGGTGGCTGGGCACTCGCCCTCTGCCCTGCCCTGCGCCCCGAAATGCCACTCCGAGGAGCAGCATGGCTGCATGAGGATGCCAGTTACAGGCTTCGTTGCTGTTGCCTGCAAACCAGGGGATTTACATTTGATTTGCGTCTAATTTCTCAGTTAGCAAGCAGACAGCAGCAAGGACTCCCGAGCTGTTTACTGAAATGGGTATAAGAAGATGTGTGCTTAGAGTGTGACCGTCCGCACACACCTCGTGCAAAAGCAAGTTTAAGCTACTTTACAGAGAAGGCAGAAGGCAATTTGTGAGATTTTGCAAATCACTGGGGACTGCAAACTATTGTTGGAAAACATTTGGATATCCAGTGAGCACGTGTGCGCACATGCGTGTGTGTACACGCACGTCTGAGTCCTGTGCAGGCACATCCTGGGAAGACCCATCAAAAGTGGGAAAACTCGGGTCAGCAGGCTCTTTGCTAGCAGAGGTAATGCTGAAAAGCAAGCCCACTGTGCAAGGGTAGATGGAGGTCTGCATGCCCACTAGGAATAAGAAGGGGGTCTGTAAAGAAGGAGAAAAAGAAAAGAAGATAAAACCATCTTGAGATGACAGCAACCTTCTCTGTCTCACATTTTCTAGGCATGGTGCGCTCAGGCAGCTTTACAGATGTTAATTAAGACTTGTGCCCTTCCCTAGGGATGCACTGAGGTATTACAAATAATAGTATTACCAGCAGCATTGGTACAGACAAATTAATTAAGGGTAATATTTTAAAGACAGACAGCTGTTGGGTCACACTGCCAGCTGGGGAGATGGGCTGGAAGGGAGGTGATGGTGCAGCCCCCACGGTGACAGATGAAACCTGCTCGCCCACTTAATGGCACGCTTTGCCCAGGCAACGGCAGCACTTGCAAGGACTTATCCTGCCTCATTTGAGACCAAAGCCTGACTTGCCCAAAGCCACGCAGCTGGTCTGTGGAAAGGCTGGAAGTAAAACCCAACTTCTTCTACAGCAAGGAGCCAGAAGGGCATCTCTACCGGCGGTGAGGAAGGGCTCCGGCTGGCCGGTCAGTAACATCAAGTCTTTGCTGGTGCCTGCACCGAGCGCTGATCCGGTGAGGGAGCATGGTGGTCGCTGCAAGCAGAGGGTTGATGGTTACTGCCAGGGGCTGGGGCCACTCTTCCCCTTCCCTGTGCCCTGACCATGGAGGTGGCAGCTCGAGGTAGGCAGAGCTCGTGCCCTCGGGAGGCCGCGGTGTTTTGCTACTGTGCAGAGAGTGCCAGGAGTTCCAAGCTCTGGTCCAGAGATGCAGCACACATCCCACTTCTGCCCACCCTGATGATTTCAGGATCCTGCTGGGAATGGCACCAGTGGAGACCCCTTCCCTGAAGTTGCCTACTGAGACTCTCCAGTTTGAGGAGACAACAGCAAAGTTTGAATTGAACCCCTTGGTAATTACAAAGTTTCCTTGCTCTCGGGATTTTGGGAGGAGAGGAAGAATGGGCATTCTCATGCAGGAACTAGTAGTTTTGTTTTAAAAATTCAGGCATGTTTGTGAGGAAATGGCAAGACAGATTTTCCCTCTGCCGGCCTCCCTGCAGGGAGAGGAGGGGATCCTTGAGGCAGCCATCACCACACTGCATGCCACCACCCCGGACATCAGATGTAAAGACCCCCCATGACTAAGTGCTCCATGAATGCTCCCCACTTGGCCTGGGGAAAGAGCCAGCAACTTTGCCAGATGTTTCACCCTGTGTTTTTTCAAACCGTCTGGTTTCAGCCTTTGTCAGAGGGAGGATACAGTCATAGGTAGACCATGAATCAGTCCGGCAACGATCGCATTCATAGTTATTTTGGGAGGCCAGCTGTTTGCATGTTGCACCGTTCCTTGTGTCCAAAAAGAGTCAACAAGGACAGTGGGGGAAAAAAAAAACACTGCCCTGAGATATGATGCAGTTAAAGGTCGGATATGATCTGGTCCGATTTCCTGCGATTCTCTCCTCTCGGTGAGGCCGCGTGGATCCCAGGACAATGCTGCTGGCCGCCAGCGGTGCAGGCCAGGCACGAACAATGGCCGGTGCGCCCATCCCGTGCCAGTAAAGAGCCCTATCAGATCTTGCGAGGAAAGAGGGGGCTGGTCGGGCTCCTGTGGCTCCCAGATACGGCCATGCATTGTCTGGAGCGTTTATTTCCATCCAGTTTTGGCAGCCAAGGTCCTTGGGATACTTGGGTGAGGCAACTCCTGTTGTGTTAGATTTCCATTTTCCTTCCTCTTCTTCCTTTTAAACAAAGCCATTATCACTGCCCTGATCTTACTGCTGGAGAGGGCGAAGGGGGGGCTCACGCTGCCTGTGAAAGCCCTTCCCTTCCTGGCACGCTCAGCCCCTCCGTTCATCACCTGAGAGCCGTGACAGCGAGGCGAACATCGAGCAGGCGGCTGCAGAGGCCACTAGGCTGCATTCTTGGAGCACTTTTGGAAAAGTCTGTGGCTTCTTCAGAAAGATCAAAAAGAAGACGTTTATTCCAGCCTAGCAAAGTCCTAGCTTAGACAGACAACAGACCTATGGTCCACATGGATTTGCAGTGGGGCAAAGGAGGAGAGAAATCATGGGTCTCCAGCCACCAAAGAGAGGATGAAATGGTCTGGCTGGGGGCACCTGGAGGATGCTGCGCAGAGGAAAATTTAACAGGAGCACTGGGTCACCTTTCCATAGGCCACCTTCTTCAGGAAGGAGCAGCAGCCCATCGCTGGAGGTATTTGAGAACAGCCTTGGCCAAGGCCCAAGGCAAGAGACTTTCCAGACCCCTAATCCAGCATCAGAAGAGCATGAACTAAATACCACTGAGAGAAATGACGCTTTCAGGAATGTGCTCTTGCACAGGTAATTGGTGCAGACAGTTTCTCTGCTTGACTGTGCCTCTGCCTGCTCCTGGGAGGGAAGATGCTCATTAGCTGGAGCAGTCACCAGCACGGTGTATGCACACATGGTCGGAGAACACAGACCAACCCATTTTTCCATCTTAAACTCCTCAGATGCTTTCGCTCATCTGGAGCTGCTGTTTTGTTCATCACTCCCCTTCCAGTGTGTTCCCAGAGTGTGCTCAGCCCTTACTAATTAAAGCAAGAGTAAGGAGAGGCAGTCATCTGTGCGTGGAGCAGACATGCAGAAGCATGGATGCTGTGAGTCAGGGAATGCTCCTTGCCAATTCTTCACATATGCTTTTGTACTCACTCATTGTTTGACTGCTTTATTTTTTTCCCAAAGAGTTAAGCAGATGGATGGGAGCACTCAGTGGATGTGCCCACGAGTTCACTGAGACTTAGAAAATCCACTCCATACCTCGGTGTGAAAGTTCTTCGAAGGAGAGCAGAGGTGGGAGGGTCTTGCTCTACTAGCAAGTGTGGGGAGAGAACTGGGAGGCAGATGAACGGCTAAGTGAGAGACTGGTGGTCCATGTCTGATGCAAGCCACAAAGTCCAGGAAAACCAAAGGTATGTCATGGTTGGAATAAATCCTGTTGCCTGTGGTGAGAAGCTGCAGCAGCTTGTGTCCTGGGAATTCAATAGTGTGGTAGGGAATGCTGGCTGGAGAAGGGCTTTGCACAGGAATCCCCCTTGCTCCCAGGTAACATCATCAATGAGGCAGAGGATGGTCTTCAGCAACCTCCAGAGTTTCTGGACATGGCTCTTCACAGCCTCAGTCATTTTTCCTGGTGCCCTCCTTCTGCAAGAGCATCTTTGGATTCCCCTGACCTCATCCAATGCCGATCTCCACCCCAGCTGCAGCAATGCTCAAGTCACTACGCCAGCAAGAGCAGCCTCCGAGCCTCAGCCCCACGCTCATGGTGCAGCTTGGCCTCCCCCACTGACGTCTGCACACATTGCCACAAGGGATCCTGGCATCCCCCCATCCTGGGAAGTGGCACCCAAGGCCATGGAGGGGGCCGGGTGCTCTTGTCTCCAGCACGGAGCAGCACCTGCGCCCATGCCCGTCCGCAAAGCAGCCCTGATGGTGGGCACGAAAGGGTCTGTGCCATGAACCCACCCAGACAAAGGTGAGATGAGGGAGATGAGGCACATAGCATCCTAGAAGTCCAGAAAAATTTCACATGAAGGTCTTATTTGGGTACCTCATCTGCAAAAGGCATTTCAGGGTAATGCAGACCCCATGTTCATGATCCTCTGACTGGCCAACTCTGCTGATGCTTTAAATGCACGTGCAGAGAGAGGAACGCGGGCAGATGCAGGAGGCATGACGGAGAGAAATTAAGACTGAGACTAGCTGTAACAGAACAGACGCCTCAGATCGGATCAATGTCTGCTTTAATGCAGAATATTTCTGCCTCACAAATGTCTCATCGTTTCAGGCGGGCACCAGTTTTTTTTGACGGCGGGATTGTTCAGTGTGGTTCATGTGAAGCAGCTGGACACAGGCACCGCTCCTGGGTTACATTTGTGGAGAGCTCTGTAAAATGCTTTAACAGTCTGGAATAAAAAGCCCCATTTTCTTCAAAATGAGGGATTCATGGTGATATTAACACTCCCTTATCACTGTTGTCGCTGCAGAAGCACATGCACCTCATCATCTACAGCTTGCCAGGGAGAGAACAAACCGTCTTCCCACACTTCATTTCAGAAAAGTGCCTGCTAACATTATCTACACATGCATTAAACAGGTGGAGAAAGATGCCAACGTAAACGTACAGATATGGCATTAAACTCAGCCAGAGAGAGGCGGGTGCTGTGCTCAGTTACAAGTGGGCGTGTGAAAGCAGAGCAGTATACCTAAATAATATTCCACTGTCACTGGTTCTCTACCCATCCCATTTCTGGTTTCTCTCAGTGGCCATGGGAAAAAGCTTCAGGCCACCCAGCATGCAAATGCAGCACACAAGGGCAGCTAGAGGGATCTCATCCAAGCTGGATGATTTTCTGAAAGTAGGTATGAACCAAGCTTCTGTTTTTTTCCAAATTGCTTGGAAAAAACACGATCTGGCTCGGGCCCTTGCTCTGCAACTCAACTCAAACCTCAGCTGATACAGGCTGAAAATGTTTGGTTTGCTTTCACTTAGAAAGACACATCC
>NW_009603886.1:23217-26707 GCF_000690535.1 Cariama cristata
AGTTTTGTTTTCATCTCAAATAGCAAGGTGCAATGAGAAAAGCCTTTGTTCTGGCACTGCAGTTTTGGTTCAAGCAGAGCCAGGAAGCACAAGAAATCTCAGGGGAAAGGAGATCTTTCAAAGTTTTCCAACCTAATCTTCAAACCAAAGATCTGTGCAATACATCTAGATGAGTTGCCTGAATGGCTCAAATCTTGCAAAGCTCTTGAGACTCATCGCCAGCTCTTCCAAAGCCTTGCCTGATATTCTGTGTGAAGTGGCACTGAGGACGAGCTCCTGACTGAGGAATATGGCATAGCTCCACCGACTCCATTTAAGCCACACCAGACGGCCTCTTCATTGTCATTAAGACTTTCTAAATACCACAGAAATGCCAGCACATGCATCCAACTGCAGCAAATAAATCAGCATTGGCCAAGGTCAGTGCAGCCTTGTGCATATGCTGCTCACACACGGGTGTTACACTAATGTTGTGCTTTCAAGGGTCGGCTGAGACCTCTGCATTTTGGTATGGATGCAAAACTGCTGGCAGCAGCTACCACAGAAAGAAATGTCAGGGACCCTTGCCACAGTCTGACATACAAACAAGGCTAAAAAACCCCTAACCACACAGTGTGCCACAGAGCATGTGGTATTTATCCGTGAGGATGAATATTTTGGTACAGAAGGTGGACGAGACCAAAATTCTCCAAGAATGAATCAAATGAGCCACACACAGACCTGACCATTTCCTACCCAAACAAGCCAGTAATTGCACATGGCTTCAACATGCGTGCCTGGGAGTGTAAAAGTCCAGCAGCAGAGTGGTTCTAGTGATGCCTGGGTGCAAGGCTATGTGACCCAGAAGAGACAAGACTGTAAATGATCCCAAATGCCCCAGTACCACCCTCTTCACACTTCTCCGGCCAAGAGATGTCCAGCCGCTCACTGCACAGATGATCCCGCATGACCTCAGCATCCAAACTTATCTATGCAAGACCACTAGAAATTCAGACCTCTGCTCGGAGGCTATTGCACCACTGCTCCCCACTCCTTCCACCTCTGGCCTCGGCTCCTCCTTCCCAGCACATGTGTGCCAACAGCACCAGGAGCAGCGAGGGTCCCGTCTCTGCCAGGGAACTCTCTGTTGCCACCTGTAAACAGCAAATCACACTAGTTGTCAGTGCAAACTGAACAGAAATGCTCTTTAAAGCAAATAAAAATCTTGAGTTGCACAGAATTTCCTGGTCCAATTTAGCTCTCTATATCCCAAAGCAGGAAGGATTTGAATTTTCCTTCTGAAAGGCAGGAGCAGCGAGGGTCCCGTCTCTGCCAGGGAACTCTCTGTTGCCACCTGTAAACAGCAAATCACACTAGTTGTCAGTGCAAACTGAACAGAAATGCTCTTTAAAGCAAATAAAAATCTTGAGTTGCACAGAATTTCCTGGTCCAATTTAGCTCTCTATATCCCAAAGCAGGAAGGATTTGAATTTTCCTTCTGAAAGGCTGGATGCAATGGGAGAACCACTCACGGGGCATCGACGGAGCTCACAGAAGCCCTGGGCATAGCCTGTTTGCCCTGTGAGGTTGAGTCTGACTCATCCTCAAAGGCATCCTGACTGCATGGAGCCATACCCAGGTGCCAGGGCATCACCCAGGGCACAGCAAAGTCTATGCTGCCCCAGGGGCCTGCACCCTGCCTATGCACATTGTACTGGTAATATAGATCTCTGAGTCTCTCAGGCAAAGGCACGGACAATCTGAAACGGAACTAGTTCCAAAAAATCCCTAAAAAAAAACCTTAGGGAAAGGCAAAAGCCTTGGGAAGGGGCTGAGTGGGACAGCACTCCTCCTGTCCCAGGGAGGATGGATGAAATGGGACCTGGTGAGCCTATTCCATCTGCAATCCCTCCATACGAATGAAAAAAACAGGAGAAAAAAAAATGATCAAGAATGTGGGATGCAGAAACAGAGCTGTTTCTAAACAGGATGCTTTTAAAGCCTTCCAGGAGGCATGTGCTGGTTCTTTAATCCCCATCAGTTCATTTATACCTAGTAACTTTTTACTGCTACCCTATTACATCAGGCCCTGTAGGGACAGAAGATGGTGGTGGGAGAAACTCAGGAAGTTGGAAATTTCAGGGAGACGGAGTGGATGAGTTATATAGATCCTTTCTGTCACCAGCTCTACTGGAGTTCAACTTTGGGTAAAACACTCAGATGTTTGAATACTTCTCCAAACTTGTGAGACTCCTCAAGCCAACAAAACTGGCTAGAAATCTGGCTGCAGGAGCTTGCTGGAGATCTCACCTCCCTTCTGCTTTCGGCCAGGCAAGAAATACCAACAGAGGAGCTGGTCTAATCAATGGTGAGAACAGGGCAAAAAGACGAGAGAGACCTTCCTCAGCTGCCCAAAGGTTTGTCACTACTGTCTTTTGCAGTTGAGTGTCTCTAGGGGCTCAGAAGAGGTTTCACATTATCTGCTGCCCAGCAAGGCACAGCAGTTTCCCAGGTCCAAGAGCGCCGGTTTACAGCCTCTGCTCTGCTCTTCTTCTCCAGGGATTTTGCATGATATCTGAGCCAGGGTCATGCTCAGCCAAACCTCTGGCACAATCAAAGAGTAAGGAAGGTTGCAAATGTTTTTAACACTACACACACACATGACTTAGGAAACCAGTTCCTCTGAAAAGTGTATTCAGGGCTGTCAATTCGATGAGCCCAGCTTGGAGTCCCGCTCTGGGCTAACCGACCCCGATGGGGTGAAGAACACCTCTACCTAGGGCACAACACACCAGGAGGATGTGAAGGAGGAGAACACCTTTGTGAAATGTGATTCTTTTTGTCTTTTATTTGAGTAATTGGTGTGATCAGGCCTGGGAAAGTGCAAACCAAAGTCAGCCAGGAGGCTATTTGCAATATTTATTTCAAAAGAAGATCTGTGGGAAGCAGGTACCACATGTCCTAGAGGGGACAGGTCCTCTCAGCCCACTGGAGGACCACATGCAGAATGTGCCTTGCAAAAATGGGTCAAATTCAAATTAGTGGCAATTTCAAGAACGTCTGTTAATTTATCTAAAGGCATCAATGCTCAGACTCTGCCTATCCCCATTCCTGCACCTCAGGAGGAAGAGCTGTGGGTGAGGATCAGCACTGAGGCTCCATCCTGGAGGAAGGACTACCGGGGTACTGAGTCCTCCAGGCTGCTGGGAAAGTGGGAACGGCCTTTGGGTACAGAAATAAACACTATTTTACTACCAAAAAAAGGGAGGGATGTGCGAGAAGGATGCATAGAAAAAATCAGAGAGAATGGAGAAAGAAAGAAGGATGGGATAAAGTAGGAAAATGAAGGAAAGACAGAGAGGAGGAAAAAATCAGAGGCAGAAATGAACTGAAAGGAAAATGTGAGAAAGGCTGTGTCTCTTACAGGGAGTGGGTTTTCCCCCAAAGCCCAGCAGTACCGCTCAGACGTCTCCTTCCCCCTTGCAGAGAAGCAGGACTGACTTTTCCCACT